>NW_028018619.1:0-702 GCF_054177405.1 Leptonychotes weddellii
ATATGCTGGCTAACTGAACATAATAAAAAAAATTAAATAAAGTACCTCAGTATGAACAACAACAACAAAAGAAGTTAATTGTAGGTAATTTAAAATATGAGGCGGTATTGTCTGAAAAGAAATTCATTATTTTAGTCATGACCCCTAAAATCCCGTATGATATCTTTGTGTAAATAAGAAAAAGAGATTTTTAAGTTAGTATGTTTTATGTTTTCTCTATAAGCATATTATAATAATTTGAACCTGTTATGAAAGTGGATCTTTTAATTTTTACAAGTGGATTACATTTAGTAAATATTATTATATAGTGATTTGTCTCATTAAAAAAGGAACTATTCTTAAAACTGGGGACTTTACAATACCTTCCTGGTATCGTAAACAAATGGCAAACAATAAGAATTGCAAAACTTAGCTAGTATGCAGCAATACCAATGAGACTTTTTTTTTTAAGATAACTGTCTATTGGTTTTGCAATTTACATATTTTCATTTGTTCACTTAACTAATAACTATCAAGTGTCTTTTAGTTCCTAAGTGTTATTCTGATGTTGTAGAATGTAAACATTCAAAAAATACAATCCCTGCCCTCCAGGAATTTGTTATTATCATTGTCATTTTTATTATTTACTCTATTCAGTGCTTACTATGTGCCAGAGTCCTCTAGTGCTTATGATTACCATTGTTATTTTTTTATTGGCATTTA
>NW_028018620.1:0-702 GCF_054177405.1 Leptonychotes weddellii
CCGGAGTGCAGAGCAGAGAAGCCATGAGTAAGCAACGAGTCCTGCCTGCAGAGCAGAAAATAGCAGAGAGGCTGCTCAGAGACGGGCAAAGGACAAAGGCCATAGAGCCCAAGAGAGATGGGAGACTAGAGACAGAGACAGAGGGGACCTGCCTCCCTCTCTGGTGGCCTCCTTGACCCCTCCACCATAAGCCCCACTGGCCTCACTTTCCATCTACAGATCCCTGTCCTGTTCCAACCACCATGTCCTGCCCAGCACACAAGTGGGCTCATATGGACTGTAGTCTGTGCAACCCAATGATCCCCACCTACAACAATGGGCGTGGTGCTTCCCAAGGGGCAGGGGTGCCTCTTGGCCCCTCTTGTCCTAATGTCCTTCTTCCCATCCTTCCTAGGGGCCCAAGCCCCTCGTCTTACAAGGACTTCCCTGAGTTCCTGCTTAGTATGTGGATTAGGCTGCCAGAGAATTCAGGGCATCATGGCTCAGCTGTCTAGAGATAAAGAGGAGGCATCTGTAAAATATTCCTAGAGTTGCTGTCTTTCAATGAGGAAGGTTCAGCGCAGGCATGACATGATAGATTATTTGTTTGGGTCCCCTAGAACTGAAAGTCTCCTCCATCAAATGACATAAAAATATAACTCCTCAAGGCACTGCATCATTAGCCAAGCAATCGTCTGGAGTCAAAAGACTTGGGTTCAAGTT
>NW_028018621.1:0-702 GCF_054177405.1 Leptonychotes weddellii
CCATAGCAATGTCCCAGAGGCCCTCCAAGAGCCCCTCTGCCCCTCTGAAAGATGTCACCCTGAAGTCAGCCATGGAAACTGCGCAGAATGAGCACATGAGCAATGGCCAGTCCCATGTCCACCACCAAGATCATCCTGTCAGCATGGGGGCCTGCATACTCATCAACTTGCTGCACTCCTCCTGCTTTTTCCAGCAGAATAAGAACCAGGTGTGCTGCCTGCAAGAGCAGGTTGAGAATGATGAGCTGAAGACCCTGTGGCAGAGGATCAGCCTATCTAACAGCCAGGTGCACAAGCTTCAGGAGAAGCTGGAGTCACTTAAGTAAGTACCTACCTGAGCAGCCTGCTGCCCCCAGCTGCAAACCTCCCAAGATGAACCCAGTGGTGGAACCACCATCCCAAATGCTGAGTATCTGGATGCCAGATCCACCAGGACCAACCCAATGCCACAAACTTCTAGTACCTAGAAGAGGTACACATCTCCCATGTGAGTCAGTCCATGTAGAAATTCTGGTTTGACACCTTCCACCCTGACACATAAATCATCCACCTGAAGCCTGACACCAACAAGATGGCCTTAGCACCCAGAACGCAGGTATTGTGGAGGTGGAGGGCAGAGTGAACCAGCAGGAGCTGTGCATGGTGTCCCACTCCATTACCAGGCTGTCCTTGCCAAGGAGCCCTATGTGGATCCGATTACCT
>NW_028018622.1:0-702 GCF_054177405.1 Leptonychotes weddellii
TTCCTCCAGCAATGAAACACTAAATGGAAACTTGGTGCACTGTGTCTACTAATCAGTTTTTCCTCAAATACCTGAAAATAAAGATAATAATAAAATAATAGTGAACAACTTCCAGGTTGCTTACTATGTCCCAGGCACTGTCCTCAGCACTGAACATATATCAGCTTTCACGGTGACCCTAAAACATACAGAGTGTTGTTATCCTCATTTTAGAGGGAAGGAAACTGAGGCACAGATAGGTTAAGTAACTTACCCAAGATAGAAGAGCTGCTAGAAGAACTGGGGTTCCAAGCTGCCAGGCCGGCTCCAAAGTCTGGCTCTTCACCTACGTTATACTGTCTCTGTATTATGGAAATCTGTGTATTAAATCAAGTCAGAAATACACAGCTCATTTAGTCTTTTCAGTGCGAAGTCCTGGATTTGAATATTGTCCCTTAATCACCGATCCTTTGATGTCATTGTCAACATCAGAGCATTAGGCTAGATGTGCCAGTAAAATGCCGTTTGTCTCATTTTTAGCATCTGGTTCTGTAACAAAAGGAGGTATCATCAGAAGTGTTCTGTTGCTCCCAGCCCGTTCAGTATCACTTGCATTATTTCCTCTTAGACTTTTGCTCATTTTGCTGTACTTTCTTTGAAATTACACAAATGAGTAGGTCATGTGATGGTGTGTTCTTTGCAGATGGAGGATTCAGAAGGGAC
>NW_028018623.1:0-702 GCF_054177405.1 Leptonychotes weddellii
AGTTTCAGGTCACTGCCTTTCGCCTCCTTCCATTCCCAGCTCCTGTCACCCTTTCCAGTTTCTCCAACCACGCACTCCCTTGCTAGGGGTTCTGTGATTCAGATTTTTGTGTTTCCGCTTCTGCCTTTCACTCTTAGATGTGTGGAATCCAGAAGACAGGCCTGCTCACCACACAGATCTCTCTCATGGGAAGGACACTGCACCATATTCAGAAAAGTATATTTAAGTCATTAGTAACTCTATCTGCACATTTTTCTAAAAGTTATTAAGCCATTGCTTTTAAACATGGTAAAATCAGGGGCACCTGGGGGGCTCAGATGGTTAAGTGTCTGCCTTGGGCTCAGGTCGTGATCTCTGGGGCTTGAGCCCCACCTGGAGCCCCACATTGAGTCCCACTTCGGACTCTGGCTCAACGGGAGTCTGCTTCTCCTTCTGCCTCTCCCCCCTGCTTGTGCTCTCTCTCTCTCTGTCTCTCTCTCTCAAATAAATAAATAAAATCTTTAAAAAAAAAAAAAGTGGCAAAATCATTTTATTTAATTTTATTGATTTTATTATTTTTTTTGTAAATCAGTAAATTCGGTTCTCTGTCAGTTCGATCATTTGGCAACTCAGTTCTTTCCTCATTTCCCAGCTAGCAGCTGGGGAGTGAATGCCGAACTAGGCTCAGCCCCAGAGCCTTCCTTCTTAATGTTAGGCAGACTT
>NW_028018624.1:0-702 GCF_054177405.1 Leptonychotes weddellii
AACACTGCTCATGGGAGTGTGAAGTTTACCACTCTGTAAAACAACTTGGTGTTCTCTTACGAAGTCAGACATCGGCCCGCTCCAAACCCAGCAATCCACCGCAAGGCAGACACCCCAGAGTATCCCTGGCACGTGTCCGCCAGGAGACATGTCTGGGAACGTTCAGCGCAGTCCTTTCTGCAACAGTGAGTGACCCACAAATCGTGGGGGGACTAGGGCTTTGTAGCAGATTCAAACCACAACGGAGGCTCCCTGGAGAGGCAGAGCTTGCTCCCCAAGGTCGCAAAGACACGAGTGTTATGGTTGTGTTTTCTATTTTTATTTTTGCCATAAAGTTCTTAATCTCTGTATCAAAAGCTACATGTATTCCTTATAGAGAATTAGGAAAACACTGGAAAAGTCTGTGATAGGCAGACTTCAAAGATGGCCCCCAACAATCCCCACCTCTGGTGCTCATGCCCTCGTGTAAATCCCTCCTCGGGAAGGTGGGAAGGGCCTTGTGACGGCCTTCTAGCCAATGGGAAATGGCTAAAGGAATGAGCTGTCCATTCTATGATAAGGTTACAAAAGACGTCTTCTCTCTCTCTCTCTCTTTCTCTCTCTCTCTCTCTCTCTGTCTCTCTCTCTCTCTGTCTCCCCTCTCCTTGGCTTCCTCATCTTGATGGAGTAAGCTGCGGACAATGACATGGGTAAGCTTGGAAG
>NW_028018625.1:0-702 GCF_054177405.1 Leptonychotes weddellii
TCAGAAAATCACAAAGAGACGGATACTTCCTGAACATAATGTAGAACACTTATCTCACACCAACTGCCAAAATCCTAATTATGATGAAAGCCAAGGGGCAGTCTCAATAATACGAGAAAAATGGCAAGGGTATGCGCTATCCCTGGGTGCTGCTTTCTCTCAGTCAAGGTCCTGGAGGGAAACAGATGATGCACTCAAGCTGGGTAGCAGGGTTAAAAAAACACCAAAGGATTCTGTAGCATCCTAAATTAGCAAAGGCAGGGAAATTAGACTTCTTATAAGGCTGAAGGGGCAAACGGAGGGACCCATAAACAGAACCGGGATAAGGTAGCTATGTGGACAGGACGCCTGACAGTATGGAGGTTCCTTAAAGAGTTAAAAATAGAACTACTTTATGATCCAGCTATCGCACTACTGGGTATTTACCCAAAGAATACAGGAACACTAATTCAAAGGGATACATGCCCCTCTATGTTTATAGCAGCATTATTTATAATCGTCAAGGTATGGAAGCAGCCCAGATGTTCATGGATTGATGAATGGATAAAGAAGATGTGGTATATCTATAAAATGGAATATTATTCAGCCATAAAACAGAATGAAATCTTGCCATTTCCAATGACAGAGATGGAGCTAGACAGTATAAGGCTAAGTGAAGTAAGTCAGTCAGAGAAAGATAAAACAAATAAGCCAAGGGAAAAA
>NW_028018626.1:0-11194 GCF_054177405.1 Leptonychotes weddellii
GCAAAAGATAAGGACAAACTAAAATCCATAAGCAATTGGTTATTTCAACATACAGCAATGAAAGGAAAATAAACACATGTAACATTGGCTGGCTCAAGTCAGTGAGTGAAAGATACACTTTTGATATATAAGAAAGCCCATAAAAAAAAGAGGTACCATTAGAAGCTGAAACATTTCTCTTTCAAATAATAATTACAAACCTGAAAATCTGGTGTTAGACAGAGCCAACCAAAGTGAACCAAAACAGCAACAATATCTTGCACAAGTAGAAGTGTAAATGTTAGGAATTTTTAAAAATACTTAAAATAAGTTTGTCTTCTTTTGCTACTTCTGTTTTAAAAACTTTGAGAACACAGAAAAAGCACATCAAATATTGGATTTGATATTCGCCAAAGAATTCTCTGTTCATTAGAGTAAATATATTTGAAATAATACAAGCTAAAAATTTCTTAAATGCCTGAAAGGTTATCAGGTTAATGATACAAGTAGTCATAAATGAAATGAATTGAAAATTTTGGATGATTATTATTTATTGCTAAGCCTGCTAAAAAGTTCTGTAAGTGCACTTTCAGTAATTCTGATATATTCAAAAACCAAATACTGGCATCTGATAAATGATTTTTAAAATATATCTTGTTTGTTATTTTTTAAAAAATGGCTAAAAGTACTATAAAAACATGCACTCTGCACATAAAAATGAACATATAAGTTAATACTAATAAGATAAAATACCTGCCTATTTTAGTTCACAACAGTTGCACATATATTAAATGGCTCAATTAAAGTTTATTCAGACTAGATAATCCACGTGGATAGCGATGTCAGCATTAGATATTTTATAAAATTGACTTTAAAATTAAACAGGTATTGGAAAACTTAAAAATTATACTGGGAATACTTTCTTGAGGAACAGAAAGAACTATGCAAAAGCATCTAAATGAGTAGAAAATACGCCTCACTTCCCATATTATAAAAAATATTTTCTCTCAATTATGAAATATAATACATTTATATACTTATGTTATTTCCTTTCCATTTCCAAGTTCTTTTTTATTTATTTGAGAGAGAGAGAAAGAAGGGGTGAGCATGAGCAGGACGGTCAGAGGAAGAGGGAGAGACAGAATCTCCAGCAGGCTCTGCACTCAGTGGAGCCTGACCCAGGGTTCACTCTCAGGACCCTGAAATACGATCTGAGCCAAAACCAAAAGTCAGACGCTCAACTGACTGAGCCACCCAGGCGCCCACCATTTCTAAGTCATAAGAATGATTCATTTATTCCTAATTTCCCTCTGTTAGTATGTTAAACTTTTTATAGGTTCCTTTCCTTATGTGTTTTTCAAACCAAATTTGTAGCTTTGCTAAAAACAGATGTATCTAGCTCTTGCAACAGAAGAACAGAACCAGGTTTGGATCTACAAAGCAAATGTAGACAGGAGAGAGAGGATGTGCACGAATATATAAAATGTATATTACATATATACATACATATGTCAGCAGTGAAATAACTGTAAAAACTGTAGTTTGGTTCACACAGTTTACCTTTTATATATAAAATTTGAGATTTTTTCCCTATATTATAAATATAATATATATATGGAATATATAATAGAAGTATAAAAGTATAAATATAAATATAGAAGTATGAAAATATAATAGAAGTATCCATAATATCTGAAATATAGCAATAAAGCTAAAGAAACAGTTTCAAATATGAAAAAGACATTGATTTATTTTTTATCTTACTAATTAAATCTTAATCTAAGGGCAGATAATGGAAAAGATAAATCCTTGTGTGTGTGTGTGAGAGAGAGAGAGAGAGAAATTGTTTCAAAGTTAATTCATTATGAATTGTTTTTTTCTCTGATAACCTGAAACTCCACTATTCACCATAAAGAGGAAATAAAAAGAATTTGTAACAATTTTTAAAAAATTTTATTTAAAGATTCAGCAATCTACTTTACTCAGCTGCCAAAAGCTGAATGCCTCTTTGGTTTTTCTGGATTGCGTCCCACTATTCTTTCCTCACCATCTTTCATTTGGATCCACTAAAGCTTATTGGTGGTTGGTCTATACTCCCTTGGATGTGCCCCTCACGGCCCCTGCGGAGACCAGCCACTGCCGGGTGTCTGCGTACATATCACTGAATAGGACTTTTGAGCCACGTCTCTCTCCACGCCCCCTGCTTTCTCTCTGGCTGTACATTAGGTTTCTAAGCTTACTGGTGCAGAGGTCACTAATCCATAGAGCTGAGTGAAATTCTTTTCTCGACCTCAGATGCCTCGGCAACTACAGAGAGGGGGTCTACAATATTTTTCATATTGTTTCTAAAAAAAAAAAGAATTAAGTGGAAAAGTAATATAAAAATATCTCCTGGAAAAAAAAAAGGAACAAATCAAAGAGAGTCTGTATATATACTCACAAGCACGTGTTAAATTTCACTCTTATAACAATGATTTACAAAGCATTGTTAAACATGCACTAAAATCACTTAGGAGATTTTTGCATGCTTAATAATTGCTAACTAAACGGTACTAAGAAAAGACACAGTACATTTTTCTTTCACAATTTCTAATTGCCAAAGAAAATTCTGAGGCAGATATGTCATTTTTTTCTAAGTTATAAAAAATTCTAATATATGAGATAGCTACAGTAGAAGAAAACAACATTTTATTGAATGTGCAGAACATTTCTAGATCAAGTGTGCAAAAGGTTAAGTTAATTAGCGCAGTATAAATTAAAGAAAAAAGAAAAACGTAGATTTTTTTGGTCATTTTTAATGTAAAGTAAGAAAAACATGTATTTCAGATCACCCGCTCTCTAAAGAATTATTGTAACACGATCTTTGTTATTGTTCTTTGCAGCAAATGTAGTCTACATTTAATCTACACCCAAACTAATTTTATCAACTGTGTATTCAGAGCATTTATTGCTACACAAAATGTAATTTTGATGGAAGGCATGAAAGATATATTTCATTATGTATATATCTATGAATATACACCTATATGTACACATGTGTAGTTCATTATTCTTGACTGTGAGGGCTTATGACTATTGATGTTGTCAATTTTTATCTCATTACTCATCACTGCTTACTGTGGGTGCTAATAATATATTTCCATGGAGTTTGTGTGTGCTGTAATGTAAATTCTGACATTGCTAGTGTCAGTCACTAATCTACCTCATTCAGTTGATGTCAAGATGATACATCACAATGCTCAACAACTGTCATCTCAGCTTTAAATAGATCTACATTTTCTCAACTTTACAATTAATTTTTTGTTTAGAATCTAGTCACTTTTTTTAACAATATGAGCAACTAACTCATTCAAAACAACTGCTGATTTAAAAACATTCCCTACCAAAATTAAGCAAAAGAATAATAGTTCTAAATGAATAATAAAACTATGTATTATAGAAAGAAAACTGATTAAAACTTGCATTTTGAAAAATTTAAGAATCAGGGTTTTATAGACTTTCAAATTTTACTTTCGGTGCATTTTAAAAGGATAATTTTGCAATGTTTAGAAATATATTCATTCATTAATTAGGATGGCACTATTTCAAGTTGAACCTTCCCAGAGTTCTCCAGCTTGAGGACCTGGGCATACTCTTTTTTGCTATGCATGTGAAAGGATATGTATGCCATCTTTTCAGTGATTTTTTTTCTGTCTCCCTTTCTCTGTTGTCTTTTCACATTTCCATTGTTAATACGTTCCTTGTTTCTTTTTCATTCTCTATTCTGTATCTTTTCTTATGCCTCTTTCTATGCTCTTTTTTTTCTCTTTTCTCCTGATAACGTTAGCTGTTCAATTGGCCTAACAATAAAAACATTTTAAATTAGTTTAATTAAGTCATTTGCCTCTTTTTCTCCTTCATCTTAGAAAATGGCCAGTGATACACTACAAAAGTTTTGAAATGTGTGTCAGGACTTTTTCTCTCTTTTCCTTTTTCTTGTTATAATTATTTCTGTATCTTATTAAATTTTATTTCTCTGGTCTGTTCAGTCTTCCATATTGTTTTTTTTATACCCATCGTTCCAAACATTTTTTTAGTTTTCTCCTATATTTCCCCAAATATTTTTGAAGACCAGTGGAATTCAATTTCAAAAAACAAATTATTCTGAATGCTCATAATAGAAATTTCCTGAAATTAAAACAAAAACTTTAAAAAAATGGCCAAACAGCTAACCTGTGTTGATAACTACAATTATTACAGTATTTTACTACTTAAAAGTAATGAAATATTTTGGATATGATGAAATATTTTGAAAAAATTGCTAAAAATCGGTTAAGTCATTCACACACACAAAATAATTGAGCTTATAGGTACGTAAGACCAGCTAAACTATATATAAAAGAAACTGCTTGAAGATGTTGAGGTTGCCAGGCAATCAATACAAGGGCGGTTTCTAAACCAGACAGCCAGAGAGGAAGGATACTCTTGCAACTCCAAAGGAGAATTATGAAAATGCTCCCCTAAAATGAGTACGCTAATAATAACATTCCATTTCCAAATCCATGCTCTGTATAGCCCTAATATGCAAATATCTTCCTAACTTCTCTTTTTTTTCCAGTCTCTTCTCACAGCCATCTACCATCACCACCACCAAATACATCTTCCCAGGACACAGCCCGGGTCATGTCACTCATGTACCCCTGAACCTTCCCTCCGTGCCTGTCAAATAAAGTTCCAAAATCTGGCTCCAATCTCCCTTTCTGACCTAATACACCAGTGAAATGGGGAATATGTCCTTATAACTCCAGCATAATACAACTTTGCTGTTGTTTGCATTATCCCCACACTCCTAATGATCTTCTCTCTCCTTGGATGTGTCCGAACTTGCCTGTTAATGAAAGATCAGCTTCTTGAAAACTTCTTGGATTCCAGCTAACTGGAAGTAATGTTTTCTTCCTCTGAACTTTAATAATGCATTTGTTGTGCTATTCTTGTTCGTGTGGGATTTCTCTTGTGCTTTTAATTTCTGCTATCAGACTCTAGATAATACTATTAGTTGCGTAAGTGGGAAGAGCCTCCTGCCTGGTTCATCCCAATGCCCATCATTTTGATGTTTACCATGCACTTTATATTAGGTAAGATTTATATGTATTTGATAAATGATTGAATAAAGGAAAATGTCTTTAAAATTACAATGGGAAATACGTAAGGAATTATACGAAAGAATGTAAAATATTTAGTTAAAAATACCCCCAATTTAGAGGCCTCATTCCTCACACTTTTGCCCAAAGTATCCCCGACATTTTCTTTTGAATGCATTTTAAAGAACAGTAGCAGACCTGCACCTGGAGAGGTATCTTATACCCCGATTAGGGCTGCTCTCTGTCAGGAGAATAAACTATTGAAGAACAATTCTCTTATGAAAGCATCTTTTTAAGGAAATTGATTCTGATATTGAATCTTACCAAGGTTTCTCCATTCCCCAATACCTATGCTATTTCTTTCTTGGAGTCATCTTATCAAGGCTACGGTTTCTGGTAGCTTGGAGATAGAATAGACACCTCTTCTCTGTCTCAGATCTTTCTCAAGCAGGGTGTGTACTAGTAATTGGACAAAACTGAACATCTTTCACTTCCCCCTGAAGACTTTTAATCAAAGCTCTGATTTCTGGTGTTGGTTCTGCTGTTGGTACGAAGTCCAGGTTTTTTTCTAGAATAAAAGGAATCATGTTGAGGGAGTTTTAAGAGGAAATAAACAGGATCCTCTTTCCTCCCTCCCTCCTACCCCAGCCATGGTCAGGTATAAAAGGAGACTCTAGAAGGTCTTCAGATAATTAAGTATTCCTGCCAATCTCTGTAATATAAATAATTAATTCTGAGTACCTGCACCTCTGGCATTTCTGACATTGGCTTATCATCTTGATTCATATTTCCTATGTGTTCATCTGGCACCTCTTCTCTGCTTTTGTGTCACCTTTGATTCATCAAACCTGACCTAACTTACCTAATGAGTATGTGACCATTTAAGTTGCTACAAAAAAAGGTCCTGATAGGGGCGCCTGGGTGGCTCAGTTGGTTAAGCGACTGCCTTCGGCTCAGGTCATGATCCTGGAGTCCCGGGATCGAGTCCCGCATCGGGCTCCCTGCTCGGCAGGGAGCCTGCTTCTTCCTCTGACCCTCTTCCCTCTCGTGCTCTCTGTCTCTCATTCTCTCTCAGATAAATAAACAAAAATCTAAAAAAAAAAAAAAAAGGTCCTGATATTATTATCCATATCTATAATCAGACTATGACCTATTATTCTACCAGGAACACAAAGCTCATCAGATTGCAGCAACCCCCTGACTTCATGTACTGTCCTCTGCTACCTCCTTGGCTTTCCTTTCTTAAAAAGAAGGCCTCCTTTCCTCTAAGTAGAGCCAACCTGGTGACATGTTTCTCCATTTCCCCCAACACTTTTATAAAAATATTTTTTTAAGCCTAACAGAAATCACATTTTAACAACAATGAGTCTGTACAGCCCGAATGATGTTGTTGTGGATGGAACTATATCCACTTCACTAGTTAGACCTTATTCTGAAAACCAAAAGCAATTAGAACTCTTCCTGTTCATCTAGATTGTTAGCACGTACTGCAATAATGGCTTTTATTGATGACTTTCTCCATATGTGTCATTTTCCTTTGGTTAAGTTCAAATCACAATGCCTTCACTGTGTCATCTTTCCTTTGCCACCTGTTCTGGAAAGAACACTTAGGAGACCAGCAATGTGACCATTACCTCCTGCATAACCCATCTTCACTCTTTGTCATGATATAGTACAACCCTTATCAAAAAAGGTGTACAGATAACAGATATTCCTATCTCTACTTTATGCATTTGAAATGTGACACACATGGGACGGAAGGCCATCCGTTGAACCATTTAAACAGCTATGAAGAATAAAAAACCTTCTGAGATTGAGATACAGAAGATAGCATAACCTTATTTCAATTGCCATTTTATGTACATGGGGAAAGTGACGTTCAAATAAGCATTTTTGTTTCACTGATCAGATATGTCCGATTATAATCATGGAAGTAACTACTACGTGGTTCTTTTTCCTTTCATTTTTTTTAGGACAAAAATCACAGAAAAAAAAGTCTTACTGTTAAGGAAAGCTTATAATGTAAGAAGATGAATTTTTGAAAAAGAGTTACCAGGAAAATATTTTTTAAAAATTAGAGACAACAGAATTTATGTGGTAGATATTTGAATATCCGTGTAAATTAAAAATAAGTTTTCTTTTAAAATGCCCTTTGGTAATAGGCAATAATTGCCCCAATCCATTTTCCCATGACCTCTTAAAGAGGGGGATATAATACTTTTAAAATATTCACTCTCAGATGTTTAATTCATATAGTCAGTACCATGCTGTTAATAAATGTTCTACTGACCACTTCTGGTCATCAGACATTTAAGGAACCTACAAAATGGCATGTCGACTTAGGCTTCCAATATGGAACCTGACATTGGTGTCTCTAAAGAATTTCCAGTTTTTGTCTGTAATAGTAAAATAGATATTTGTTTCTCTCCTAGGCTACTATAAAGCATTTCTATGATATGAAGTACTTACTGCAGTTTTCCCCACTGGTTACATTTTAGACATGTGTCAAGTGATTTTTGGTGTAGTTGATATTGAAAGTATATAAATATTATGCACCGTTAGAGCCTACCACTAATGCTATATTCCACCAGTCATTAAGATCAATGATCAGAGCTGACTAGGTTGCCATTATCAAGGACTCAGTGTTATCCATGAATTTATCATGGACATATGTCTGCTTAAAATTATAAAGAACTTTATGTAAGAATTTAAGCATAGAGCTAAGACAACATAGATAATTCAAGGCCAAAAAAATCTAGTTATGGCTGAAATATTAATACAATCATGGAAAAAAGTTGTGGGTATGGATCTGTACTTAAGTTACCCTGGTAACTTAGGTACAGATGGTGTCCTGATCTTCCTTCATTTGTATTCACAACTATAATTAGTCACTATGCCTATAGGTAAATGTACTAAAGGATACTTTAACACAGACATTTTGTGCTTCCATGTCTTGTACTCAATAAATTACACCTGGTAAAAAATTTCTTAGGTGATTTACACATTTTATGAAATCTAGGACAAGAGCAAAACATCTGAGTAAATTGGTAAAATGAACGAACAAAAAACTTTTCCTGTATTATAATTTGCAAGTGTGTCCTTTGTTAAAATGTCTACTCTCTTCTGGTTTTGAGATGCTTCTTGCAAGCTGAAAGTTTATGTATAATTTTAATTAAGTTTTTTTTCCTGGTATATTCCTGAGTTAAACTAAATTTCTGATACTTGGAAATCTAGTCTATGCTGAGTGAAGTGCTCTAATGACAATGTTAGGGTTTCAATGTACAACAAACCCAGTGAAAGGTTTCATAGGCAACTCTAAGAAAACTGCACAGCAAAGACATACGTTTATCCTTTATTTAGGATGACAAAAACTTAAACATATCTTTCAGTACTGTCTCTCTTTTTTTCACACAGATAGGCTGTATATCAGTAATCTGGACACCAAGTTATTTAAAGCTATTATTTAGTACCATAATAAGTAGTAATTTAAATACAAGGTAAAATCACCACATTGTCTTGTTTACTACTGATGTTAATTTTAAGCTGACGTTCAGTGCTCCCAAAAAAGGCAGCCTATGATTTGTTATCATTAAACTGTCAACTCTGCCTTGAGTTGGAAATAGATTCACACTACACTTCTTACAGCATATCACTTTATTTTCTATCAGTCAAAAAAAAAATGCAGAATCGTTTTAATTGTGTCTGTGCTATTTTTCTATTAACTGTTTCATGCATTTTTCCTGGCCTTTTAATTGCAGTTTAATAGTGGTCATTAACACATTAAGGGGTGTTAGAAGAACATTTGAAGTTCTCTTGACTTCTACCAAAGTTGACACTTCAATGCTAGAGTAATTTCAGCTATTCATTTATTTAATAGTGACCTATGCAAATGTAGAACCATGTCATTTTACAAATTGACTGTAATAATTAACTAGAAAGGCAGAGTAAAATGAAACAGGTTATAATTAGAATATAACTGCTACAGTATTACGTCAGCTAGAATAAAATAATCTCAAATGATTAAATTGGTTTCAATTATTAAGAATCAGTTTAATGTACCCACTGTTCTGATTTTTACATTTCTCTTTTTTGTGTGCATTAGATGTCACCTCATACAATTTATGTATTTTATTCATCTTGGTAAAACAGGCATTACAGAAGTTTAATTAAGTAGTAAAAGACTTCACATTATTCTGCTGAATTCTAAATTAGTTGTAGAAACTAGTCAGAGTGCATGCTACATACTACTCAGGATCATTTCAATTAGTGATATCTATTAAGCCACCCAACATTCCCCTTACACAGTAAATATATATAACATGTCACTAGCCATCAGAATATGTATTTTAGTCACATAATTATCACATGTTTTCCAGCTGGTTCTTGGATGCATCATCTTCATCTATATCACTTTTTTTTTTTAATGTAGTAACTGAGTGATCCTTCCAAAAATCCCAAGAATTTTCCACATTTGTGACTCCTATACATTTGGTGGCAGGGCTGGCTTTGTCAGCATGTGATGTATACAATGGCACAGAGCCCCCACACTCAGAGGAGCCCCACAGTGGGTTTTTTATGTCCTGCTCTTGCTATATTGAAGTTCTTAAGATTCTTGAACAAGGAGGCTTGCATTTTCATTTTATGCTGGGCTCTGCAAATTATGTAGCCAGTCCTGCTTGAAGGATCTAGTATTAGAAACATAATAACCTGTTCACCTTTGGCGAAAGATTCAACAGTTCACTCATCATTTACCTGATTATTAGAAATTGACTCTCCCTGACATGCAGCCTCAGGAAATTTTCCCAAATTGTCCTGTGGGGGCAGTGTGGCTAAGGAGGGCATCTACTTAGCCAGTTAAATTAGCCAACAATCTTGGCAATCAGTGGAACCCAGTCATAGCCAGATCATTTCCTAGTGCATAGACTGTGTTTTAATTAGTATCTTTATATCCCAGTGTATATATTGATTTAAGTTATTAATTTCTTCTCAAAGAAAAATGGTGTTAAAGTCAAAAAGGTATTTGAAATATATTCAAGTTGAGATCTGTGACAGTCAGGTAGTCATTAAGAAAAATTATTGAAAAGAAATGAGAAAAAAATCATTTCTAACTAATGCATATCTCCAAATTCTGGAATATCCTTTTTCCTATAAGAATTTAAGGTGATGCTTGGGTAGTTTTAAATCCACTTATTTAATAAAGATGAATTCTGGTGACTTCAACATTTGGTTGTTCTTATCTCAAAGTCTGGATTTTAATTTATGCATTGAATGTTGTATTCCATGATAGTATTTTCTTAAAATTTTTATTACTGAAGTACAGCTGACATAGAGTGTTATTAGTTTCAGGTGTTCACATAGTGATTTGACAATTTTATATATTATGCAATGCTCACCATGATAAGTGTAGCTATCTATCACTATATAACATTATTAAATATTATTGACTATATTCTCTATGCTGTACTGTTCATTCCCGTGACTTATTTATTTTATAAGTGGAAGTTTTGTGCGTCTTAATCCCCTTTATCTATTTTGCCCATCTCCCACCTGCCTCCCCTCTGGCAACCACCAATTTATTCTCTGCACTTATGAGTGGTTCTAATTTTTGTGTTTTCTTGTTTGTTTTTTTGTTTTTTAGATTCCACATACAAGTGAAATGATATGGTATTTGTCTTTCTTTGTCTGACTTATTTCACTTAGTATAATAATCTTTAGGTCTTTCCATGTTGTTGCAAATGGTAAGACCTCATTCTTTTTTATGACTGAGTAATATTCCATTGTATATACATAACCATATCTTCTTTATCCATTCATCTGTCAGTGAACACTTAGGTTGCTTCCATATCTTGACTATTTTAAATAATGCTGCAGTAAACAAAAGGATGCAGATATCTTTTTTTTTTTTTATTCTTATGTTAATCCCCATACATTACATCATTAGTTCTAGATGAAGTGTTCCATGATTCATTGTTCGTGCACAACACCCAGTGCTCCATGCAGAACGTGCCCTCCTCAATACCCACCACCAGGCCAACCCATCCTCCCACGCCCCTCCCCTCTAGAACCCTCAGTTTGTTTTTCAGAGTCCATCTTCT
>NW_028018627.1:0-702 GCF_054177405.1 Leptonychotes weddellii
CGCTCCCTCAGCACAGAGCTCTTCAAGCTCAAGAACGCCTATGAGGAGTCCCTGGAGCATCTGGAGACCTTCAAGCGGGAGAACAAGAACCTTCAGGGTGCGCTGAGGCCGGAGAGGCCGGGGAGGGGCTGGGGGTAGTCTCCTCATGTGGCGCCACCCAAGGGCTCCAGGAAGGGTGCCCCCCAGATTGGACCATGGCAGCCCCCAACTGAGTGGCCCGGCCCCTCCCACAGAGGAGATCTCCGACCTGACTGAGCAGTTGGGTTCCAGTGGAAAAACCATCCACGAGCTGGAGAAGGTCCGCAAGCAGCTGGAGGCTGAGAAGCTGGAGCTGCAGTCGGCCCTGGAGGAGGCTGAGGTGTGTGTGCAGGGTGGCCGGGGGGCGGAGGGAAGCCGAGCTGTGGTCCCTGTTCTCATCTCTTTTTTGTCCGTTTTGTTCCCCGGTCCATCCTTAGAGCCTAGCACAGTACCTGGCACATAGCAGCCACTCAACAAACATTGTGGAATGAATGAATGAATGAATGAATGAATAGGTCACTCCATGTCCTTCACACAGACATTTTACCCTTTACATCTTAGACAAGATTTCCTGGATCCCCTCCCCTCTCCTTTCCGCCTCTGCCTCCCACTTCAGGATTTTTTACATTCCGTGCCTGATTGCCTCCGTTTCCTTGGCAACACCTTTCTCTTCATTTTCCTCTT
>NW_028018628.1:0-702 GCF_054177405.1 Leptonychotes weddellii
GGGGGTGGGGGGATGGGTTAGCCTGGTGTTGGGTATTAAAGAGGGCACGTATTGCATGGAGCACTGGGTGTTATACGCAAACAAAGAATCATGGAACACTACATCAAAAACTAATGATGTAATGTATGGTGGCTAACAATATAAAACAAAAGTAATTAAAAAAAATATAAAAATGGAAAACTCAGGCTAGATCTCGGTGCATAGGTAGGGAGACTGAATTGCACGGCGTCATCCTTACTTCTAAAGATGGATCTGAATACTTTTCTTATAGGTGATAAGCTCTTTCTAAGGAAAACTTTTATCCTGTAAGAAGGTTTAGTGAAAACTTATTTTTTAAAAAAGTGTTATTATTAAAGTAATACAGGGGCACCTGGGTGGCTCAGTTGGTTAAGCATCTGATTCTTGGTTTCGACTCAGGTTCTGATCTCATGGGTTGTGGGATCGAGTCCCACATTGGGCTCCACGCTTAGTGTGGAAACCGCTTGGGATTTTCTCTCTCCTCTCCCTCCCCCACCAGAGTGCACACACTTTCTCTCTTGCACTCTGTTTCTCTCTCAAATAAATAAATAAATCTTAAAAAATAAAGTAATACACGCCTCTAATTTAATTTAATTCTAAAAGAATATTTAAAGGAAAGATTTTAGAAAGACTTAAGTTTAAGATCTCTACTGAGGAACTGAACATTAACCAGAAAGCCTCCAG
>NW_028018629.1:0-702 GCF_054177405.1 Leptonychotes weddellii
ACTCCCCCTGCTTGTCTTCCCTCTCTCGCTGTCTCTCTCTGTCAAATAAATAAATAAAAATCTTAAAAAAAGAAACAAAAAAACATTAAAAAAATGTTCTAAACAAACTAAAACATTCTGGAATTAGACAGTGGTAATGGTGGCACCACAATGTGAATGTAACAAAAGCCATTTTAAATGGTAGAAATGAAAAAATAAATAAATAAAAAATAAAATTATAGAAATCATTTTTTCCTCAATGTAAAAAAAGAAAAACCCCATGAGATGGGTAAGAGGATATTCCTACGTTATAGCTGAGATTCGCAAAGGTCAACTACTTCTCTAAATTCAGATTAAAACCAAAACTGGGGCACCTCCCAAAATCCTATTTCTTTAAAAAAAAAAAAAAAGATTGATTGATTGATTGATTTACGGCACCCCTGAGTGGCGCAGTCTGTTAAGCTTTGGGCTTTTGGTTTCGCCTCAGGTCATGATCTCAGGCTCCTGAGATGGATGGAAGCCCCCCCTTGGGCTTGCGCTCAGCAGAGAATCTGCTTGAGATTCTCTCTCCCTCTCCCTCTGCCCCTCCCCACCGTGCTCTCTCTCTCTCTCTCTCAAATAAATCTTAAAAAAAAGACTGATTTCTTTTAGAGAGAGAGAGCACACAAGCAGGGGGAGGGGCCAGGGAGAGGGAGAGAATCCCAAGCTGACTCTCCACTGAGG
>NW_028018630.1:0-702 GCF_054177405.1 Leptonychotes weddellii
GGCAGGCTGACCCTGTCCTACTCAGTGGACAGACCAGCTTGTGTTCTGGACTCACCTCCAGTTGTAAAATGAAGGAGAAACCACCATGAGATAACGTCGGCCGGCCCTGGGCTGGGGACTCGGCCAAACCTGCTAGGAGCAGTAGAAAATTTAGCTAAATGCGAGGAATTACAGGCCACCCACTTAAAATTAGTTTCAAATGAAATTATGCTAGAAGTCTGCCTTTCGTTCCCACATCATGGCAAGCTATTGCTCTTGTTTTATAAGCACTCAGCGGGCAAGGCCGTGAGACTAGCCTAAAAATATTTTCCAAATACACCGTAAACCAGCCAAAGCCTCCCTTGGTGGTTTTACAATGCACTCGTCCTTCGGCGTCCTGCTGCTGAGTCCCGCGGGGTACACCAAGGCTCCAGCCCGCCAAGCTCAACCACGGGGTGGTGGAAAGCATGGGAGAAGGGGAAGAAGCTGCTTTCTCCAAGTGGCTTATCTCTGCTGGGTCACCAGCACAGACTCAGAACTGGCCTGGGAAAAAAATAAACACCTTTCACCTCCAAATCAGCCGCTAATCTGACCCACAGCCTGGCTGGACACGGGGATTCCCAGCGGGGACCTGGTGACTATCTGCTGATAATTTTCACATCAGAGAAACATAACAAGCTCTTCCCCATCAGAGAGTTTTTATCTCACTTTAAAAAGGGCCCT
>NW_028018631.1:0-702 GCF_054177405.1 Leptonychotes weddellii
GGAAATATGCAGGGTTTTGCTGCTGCGCTCTTACAGTTGGCCTTGAAAAGATAAATACAAAGACACCATAAAGCATTGTGGACTTAAAAACTTAAAGTGTACTTCAGTCATTTAAATTAGAGGATAATTCATACGTGAAATTAAAATGATACATTTGAATTCTTGATTGATATCCCCATTTAACCTAGTCCTAAAAAAAGGCAATCACTGATGTATTTGTTAACAAATTTATGACAGCAAATAGCTAGTAAATAAGTGTGATTTCACAAGTTTAATTATTCTCATGCTTCAATGAGAGGGCAGACTGACTCTTAAAATTATGCACTATTTTTAACTTATTTGCAAAACCAGATAAATCAGTAACTCCCTACTTAAAATAAATGAATCAACATTCCCGCAATCCCCTTAGGAGGTTGTGGCTTTGGGTTGGTGAATATTTTGAGAGTAGCACATTTTCCATGGAATGCTCTGGATTATCTCTGTATTTCAGTAAAGAGCCTAAAAATGGGTATAGAATCTTGCCCATAGAAATCCTCGTTAAAAAATTTTCAGATTCATGGAGCTCTTGGAAAGATAAAAAGACCTGATGCTTGCTACTGAACTTCATTACAGACCATTGACTTAAAAAAAAGGGTACAGATTCTTTTTTTTATTTAATTTTATTATGTTATGTTAATCACCATACATTACATCATTAGTTTT
>NW_028018632.1:0-702 GCF_054177405.1 Leptonychotes weddellii
TAGTAACTCTCTTTGGATGATCCTGGAGAAGGTAGGTGACAAAAGAGTGAGATGCTAGGGATATTCAAGAGCAGAGAGCAGGTGATACCAGCTTAGACCTATTATAGCTGCTTAGACCTATTATAGCTGGTGCTGGGTTAGGCCAAAGGCCCTTTGAAGCATCAGCGCCAACTTGGAAATGGTGAGGGCAAAAATCGGGGACAGCCTTGGCAAGGAGGTCAGGTCACCAACACCTGGCAAGTAGAACAGAGGGAGTTGGGGCAGGGTGAGGCGCTACACACTGGTCTTAAAGGTGTTTAAATTGAGGCTAACCAGACAATTGTCTTCCCCAAGAAGGAGGTAAGTTCTATGGAACAGACTAAGCCACTGGTCTTTATATAAACAAGGGAGTTTTAAAGTAAAATATTAGAGGGATCCTTTGACTTTGAACACTAACATTTCTGATATAAGACAAACACTTGCTGCTTTTAAAAAATTTTTCATATGTACCTATCCCAGACATATTCCCATGCTGAGGAAGTATTTTGAGTTCCTGTTATTTCTCTGAAAAAGTTCCTCAAAGACAAAAGAACAGAGCTCTGATTATCTTTTTGAACTTAATGCATCCTGGGATTTAAAAAAAAATTCTTGATTAAAATAGCTTGAATATAAAGGGCCATACAATTTAATTAAAAGTGCCAGTTGTTGGATGCCAATTGCCCT
>NW_028018633.1:0-702 GCF_054177405.1 Leptonychotes weddellii
ATTACGTACAATTCAACGACTGTTGACCAACGTATGTACCCCTGTAATCAGCACCGTTAAGTATAGAACATTTCTATCATCACAAGGTGCCTTCTCAGTCATCACCCTCAAACCCCAGCCCCAGGGAGCCCCTGATCTGCTTCTTATCACTGTGGTTAGATCTGTCATTCCTAGAGTGTTTAAATACATGGAGCCATAGACTTCTGCTTGGTTAAGAGTGTGCCCCTGTGCACAGCACTGTTACCCGCACAGACCAGCAGTATAATGGAGAACAGTGTCCGAGTACATCTAGGCTGCTTGCAAAAGTACCACCTGTCTCTGTTGAAAAATGAGAAGTTGGGCCCGAGTTAAACTGGTAGGACCCAGAGGAGCAGGCTAGTTGGAATGGCCTTGGCGATCTAGTTCACATCCGCCTGTCGTGGGGAGGCTGTTGCTTCTTGGTGTACACCAGAGGGGGTAGAATAGTTCCCTCCCATAGCCTGGGGGTCTGCGGAGCACGATGATTCGGGGTGCTGGCCATAGCTTGGTAGAAGGCGGGGAGGACCCAGCGGTGGTACTTTCGGGGATAACAGAGCGTTGCTTCCACGTGTGTCTCTGTAGGTCCGAGGACTCATTCAAACAGTACTTCAGTGAGATGCCCTGGCTTGCCGTCCCGTATACCGATGAGGCCCGGCGGTCACGCCTTAACCGGCTGTACGGAAT
>NW_028018634.1:0-702 GCF_054177405.1 Leptonychotes weddellii
CTTTGTCAGGACAGGCTGGGGGACCACCCCCTCCTCAACCTGAAAGGGTGGTGGGAGCACACAGTGAGAAGTGGACCCGCCCGTGGCCCTTACTTAGCAATATTCATTTAAGGTTTCTTCCATGTGTTTACTAAAACCTACTAAGGTTGGTAGCTTATTTCATCACTGAATAATATTCCATACTATAGACCTACCAGTTTGTTTTTCCACTCTTCTATTGAAGAGCATCTTTGTTGCTTCCAGGTTTTGGCAATTACAAATAAAGCCACCCAGGAGCCCCTATAAAATGTTTTATGTAGGCCTAACGGTAATCAAACAAAAACAAAAACAAAACCCACCAAAACCTATAGTAGATACGCAAAAGATAAAGAAAAGGAATCAAAGCATACCACTACAGACCAAATCACAAAGGAAAACAGCAAAAGAGGAAGAAAGGAAGAAGGGAACTATAAAACAGACATAAAACAATGAATATGAGGAATTCTTAATCTCAGGAAACAAACTGAGGGTTACTGGAGTGGGGGCGGTGAGAGGGATGGGGTGGCTGGGTGATAGACATTGGGGAGGGTATGTGCTATGGTGAGTGCTGTGAATTGTGCAAGACTGTTGAATCACAGATCTGTACCTCTGAAACAAATAATGCAATATATGTTAAGAAAAAAAAAAGAAGATAGCAGGAGGGGAAGAATGAATGGGGAGAAT
>NW_028018635.1:0-702 GCF_054177405.1 Leptonychotes weddellii
AAAAAAATAAAGTAGATGATTTGAAAATAAATACAGCAAACATAAAAGTAATTACATTCTAGCAAGTACTGTCGCCCTGTGGAAGGACCCAGGCCAGGGCGTGCTTTTTGTTGAAAAGGATGATTCAGAAGTAGGAGAACAGGGTTAAAGACACACTGGTACCAAATGGAGGCTTTCTTCTTCATAATGAGAAGAATTTAAAGAGAGTTGGGAAGGGGATGACCTCCTTACGGAATGAGTCACTGTGATTTAAGGTTGTGTCCACGTCTTACCTAAAGTCTTCTGTACCGTGTAAAGATGGTGTCACACTGGTTGGCAAATGCCAAATCAGTGGAAGCAGGCCTCTCTTCTCGGGGGTGAGATCTTAGACAATTCTGCTAAATTCTGCGCTCTTCCTCCTGGAAAGAATCACGATGGTTTATTTCTTCCTGTCTCCACATACAGTTCTGTCCCAGGGCAGGGAAGAGGGTAGAGGGCAGGCTGCCAATGGTCAGGGCCCTTCTGTCCAGGTCTTCAGAGGCTCACCCTAGGCCACACTGGAGGGCCTGGAAGGCCAGCCATAGTCCCAAGCTGGAGCCTGCAAACCAAGGGGGTCCGGGAGCCTCTGCCAACAAAGCATATCTACTTCCAGTCACCTCTTCAGCCCAGAACATTTTATTCTAGTGAAATCTCTCTCCTGCCCCAGTTCACTCACTGCAAAAA
>NW_028018636.1:0-702 GCF_054177405.1 Leptonychotes weddellii
CATGGTTCATCTCCCCCTCCGATTCCCCCCCTTCATTTTTCCCTTCCTACTATCTTCTTCTTCTTTTTTTAACATATAATGTATTATTTGTTTCAGAGGTACATGTCTGTGACATGCTACTTTATTTAAAAAAGATTTTATTTATTTATTTGTGAGAGAGAGAGTGAGAGAGTACAGGAGCAGGGGCAGAGGGAGAGGAAGAGGGAGAAGCAGGCTTCCCGCTGAGCAGGGATCCCAATGTGGAGCTCGATCCCACGACCCCGGGATCATGACCTGAGCCAAAGGCAGACACTTAATGACTGAGCCATCCAGGAGCCCCCACATGCGACTTTTGACATTATGGGGAGCAGTCAATCAGTTGCTGTATGGGGTTGAATTCCTTCATACAGAGAAAATGTTCAATAAAGAGCTGATAAAAGAATAAAGGGATGAAAATCGGGTCATTATTTTCCTTTTTGGGGGGAAATAAAACAGGGTAGAATATTGGATATGAGTCTAGGAAGATAGGAATATTGGCCCAAGAAATTCTTTCTGCCATTTAGGATTAGAGGTGGGATAACCCTATGTGGGTAGAACTTTAGAGAATTTAATAATAAAAACAAGATATAAAGGCAAGACCCAAGAAAAACCCACGTTAAGGGTATATATGCTCTTTGGCCTCATATCTACTTGTGAATAATACTTTCAGGGAATGCGACAGTG
>NW_028018637.1:0-11193 GCF_054177405.1 Leptonychotes weddellii
TTAACATCACAATAAAAAATTTTAAAAATTAAAAAAAAAAAGTCACGTGCTCTACCGACTGAGCCAGCGAGGCGCCCCAGGACCCTCTTTTTTCAATTTTGGGGATGTTGGGCCTCAGAGAAGCAATTACATTCTTTTTTTTTAAGAATTTATTTATTTATTTTTTATTTATTTATTTATTTTAAAGATTTTATTTATTTATTTGAGACAGAGAGGATGAGAGAGACAGAGAGCACATGAGAGGGGGGAGGGTCAGAGGGAGAAGCAGGCTCCCTGCAAGCAGGGAGCCCGATGCGGGACTCGATCCAGGGACTCCAGGATCATGACCTGAGCCAAAGGCAGTCGCTTAACCAACTGAGCCACCCAGGCACCCAAGAATTTATTTATTTATTTATTTGTCAGAGAGAGAATGAGAGAGCGAGCACAAGCAGGGGGAGCGGCAGGCAGAGAGAAAAGCAGACTCCCTGCTGACAAGGAGCCTGATGTGTGGGACTTGATCCCAGGACCCTGGGATCATGACCTGAGCCAAAGGCGATGCTTAACAGACGGAGCCACCCAGGCATCCCAAAGGAATTACATTCTTATGTTTTAATATTCAAAGGCTCATTTTTCCATTATATCTTGTTCCTTTTTTTTTTTTTTAAACTAATCAATATATGTTGAGCAAATACTATCTGCCCTGTACTGGCTAGGTGCCAACAATATTTCAGTGAACAAAGCAAATATATATATTTCTTGTCTTTTATCTATTACATCTGGTTCTTAGACAATTGCCTTTACTATATACTTTCTCCTCCCTGCCTTCAAAGTTTTGCACTTCCAAACTAAACTCAAATATGGGCCGACTGGGTGGTTCAGTGACTTGAGCATCTGACTCTTGATTTTGGCTCAGGTCATGATCTCAGGGTTGTGAGATTGAGCCCCATATCAGGCTCCACACTCAGTACGGAATCTGCTCAGTAGGGAGTGTGCTCAAGATTCTCTCTCTCTCGCTCTCCCTCTGTCCCTCTTCCCTCTCTGTCTCTCTCTCTCTAAAAATAAATAAACGCATCTTTGAAAACAAAACAAAACAGAAAACGAGGCTCAAATAGTGAAGAGACCCTTAGGTCCATGCCACCAAAGTGTTATCAATGGTGGTTATGGGTGACTTTATTATTTTTTTTAAAGATTTTATTTATTTGACAGAGAGAGACACAGCGAGAGAGGGAACACAAGTAGGAGGAGTGGGAGAGGGAGAAGCAGGCTTCCTGCCGAGCAGGGAGCCCGATGTGGGGCTTGATCCAGGACCCTGGGATCATGACCTGAGCCGAAGGCAGACGCCCAACGACTGAGCCACCCAGGTGCCCCTATGGGTGGCTTTAAATGCCCTTTGTTTTCTGTATTTTCTGAAGTTTCAACATTTGTTATTTTTTTAAAGAAAACAGAAGTTACTTAGGAAAAAACCCTCCAAAACCTCAATTTAAAGATCCTCTCCTCAGGGAAAGTTTCCCTGGCCACACCACTCTCCAGTGTGACTCCGGGATCCCTCTTCTGTCCACATAGTTACCCTGCATTTCCAGAGGAGAAGCAGGAACCATTACATTATACATTACTGTGTATTTCTTTCCTTGGACTGTGGACTAGAAGGCGGGGACCATGTCTTATTCATTCCTGTATCTCCAGCCCCAAGCACAATGCTTGGTGTTCAGTAAGAGCTTAGAAGTGTCTGTTGGATGAGGTTATCAAGTCATGGGTAGGAAACAAGACGGAGGCCCAGCAGGCTAGAGCTGTGGTGGTGAAGAACGCCGTGGGTCTTAAGTGTAGTTACTGAAACAGTTTCTCAGGGTCCAGGCCAGACTAGAGGGGAAATTTCATGCTGAGTCCTCTGAGATTGGGCTAAAACTTCTTAAGTCATTCTGGGGAAGATCGGAGGGTTGCAGAACCTGGGGTACAGCAGAGCCTGTTGGAAGGAATTCAATAACCGTAGGTGTGGAGTATCACAGTCTGAAATTATCTATTGATTTGTTTGTTTTGTTATGTGTCCCTCTTCATTAGCTGGTGCACTTGGTGAGGATAGGTCCTTATCTTGTATCACAAGGGCACAGACCAATGCCCCCATCACGTGGATGGCACTCAATAAATATTTGTTGAATTAATGTGGAATGAATAAACTCACTCTCCACCAGACCCATGAGAGAGAGCCCAGATGCAGCATTATTCATTCATCCTGTAAAACATAATTGACAATAGGCCCTGAAGAAACCCCAGTCAGCACATTCTTTACTCTGTGGGAAGGCATGCTGCAGAAGCCAAAAGTAGAGCTGAGAGTTGCTTGGTAAATACAGAGTTGGACTACGGGGACTTGGAAGATCTTAAGAGACTGTGTCACTGAGCTGGGGCACCCTGATGAGTCATGCTTTCCTACATGAGGACAGATGTTCCTTGCCAAACAGGATCCTGCCTTGCCCAACGCTGCCCTCTCTTTCCTGTCACTGTGGGAGAAACACTGACAGTCTCCCCCCATTCCTCTTTGTCAGTGTGCCTTATCAGCCCTAATGCTCTGGTTATTTTAGATTTTCCCTCACATTACTGTGCCCAGGATTACACAGTGTCCCTTACTGGTTACATTTCCCACTGTGGCTTCCCAATGAGATTTCAGCTGCAATTCATATATCCTGCTAAAGATCAACAATCCTAGACCTCAGACTGAGACCTTCTACTATCTGAGTTGCAAAGTCACGCATTGTCACTCTACCTCAATTTCTCTATCTTTAGAAAATGAAGTAATAACACCTTTTCCATGTGTCCCATGGACTATTAAGCAAAAGAAACTGAAGACAATGAATATGTGTGGGTTCAAAGGTTGTGCTTCAACCCCTATAATGAACATTCCATACCCAATTTGCCACTAGTGAGCTACAATGACATTAAGTAAGCCATTTTGTCTGATACTTAGCCCAGCATCTTGTTCTTAATAAGCAGGAAATCTTGATATGGTTCTATGACCTTAGAATGACCT
Organism: Leptonychotes weddellii; assembly: GCF_054177405.1. Taxonomy (NCBI): domain Eukaryota; kingdom Metazoa; phylum Chordata; class Mammalia; order Carnivora; family Phocidae; genus Leptonychotes; species Leptonychotes weddellii. The sequence goes on from NW_028018637.1 coordinate 2,999, forward strand.
GAGACACCTTCCCACTTTCCAAGGACCATGCTTGAGGAAAGACAGTTGGTTGCTTTTTAGGCAACTAGTGTGCTTTTACTTTGTTGAGTGTGGTATATAAACTTGAGATCAGGGCTGCCTGGCTAGCTCCGTCCTGAAGAGCATGCGACTCTTGATCTCAGGGTTGTGCGTTTGAGGCCCATGTTGGGTGTACAGATTATTAAAAACAAACAAACAAACAAACACACTTAAAAGAACTTGATACCATAGCTAGCTAAATGGTTTGGGGAAAAAGAGGGAATTTCAGAAGTTATGGAGTAGGACGGATGGAGAGAAAAGACCTGGCAAAGGAGAAAACTTTTTTTTTTTAAGATTTTATTTATTTATTTGACGAGAGAGACACAGCAAGAGAGGGAACACAAGCAGGGGGAGTGTGAGAGGGAGAAGCAGGCTCCCTGCCGAGCAGGAGCCCAATGTGGGGCTCAATCCCAGGACCCCGGGATCATGACCCAAGCTGAAGGCAGTTGCTTAACCAACTGAGCCACCCAGGTGCCCCTGGAGAAAACTTCTGAAGGAAGAACAGGTCTAGCTGGTCAAATGGAGAGATCTAATTAAGTTTTGCTTTGTGGTATGCAGTGTAATCCTGCTCTCCATCTTCCCATGAAGTCTTCAGTAAAATCTCATTAGTCCTAAATACTTTGGAACTGGAATGTATTAGGGGGATGCAAACAGAGTGCTCAGTCTGGCTTTGATGTGGATGGTGTGTACAAGGAGTGGGGGCAAAAGCCAATCATCTTCCAGTTATATCATCAATTTAAAAATGAAGAGGTGAATTATGTAGTCTTATGGAGTCTTCCAGCCCTAGTATTTTATGATTCAATATATGGAATAGACTGTTGCCAGGAAATTCTTTTTTATTTATTTATTTATTTCTGAACTACAATCTTTTCAGGTTTTATTAACTGACTTTTTAAATTTCTTTTTAAAAATTAAAGGAAGTTGATTACAGTATAGTTGACATATAATGTGTACTTTCAGGTGTGCAACACAGTGATTTGACAATTACATACATTATAATGTGCTTACCAGGATAAGTGTACTTAGCACCTGTCACCACACAGTTATTACAATATTATTGACTATATTCCCTATCCTATACTTTTCATCCCCATGACTTATTTATTTTATAACTGGAAGTGCGTATCTCTCTCTCTCTCCTTTTTCTTTCTTTCCTTTTTTTTTTTTAATATAAGCTTTATACCCAATGGGGGGCTTGAACTCACGACCCCAAGATCAAGAATTTCATGCTCTCTGACTGAGCGAGCCAGGTGCCCCAAGAAGTATGTACCTCTTAATCCCTTTCACCTATTTTGCCTATTTCTCCACCCTGCTTCCAGGAAATTCTGATGCAGTAGGTTAGGGTGGGGCTTGGGGATTCCCATTAAAAAAAATTTCCCTAGATGGTAGTGAGGTACACCAAACTTTGGGCATCATTGTACACATACTCATCATATTCTGTGACCAAATGTTTAATTGCCCACAGAAATCACCCTTCTCCCGGTCCCTACTATGCAACATTACTGACAGATGCAACTAGGGTATGTTCAGAGAATGTAAATTCACATTAATATTTTTCCGAGTAAAACATGCTTACAAAAATAATGTTGTATTAGTGGGGGAAAAATACAACAAATGGTGCTGAAAAAACAGGATGTCCACATGCAAAAAAAATGAATTTGGATCCCTACCTCATACCATATTAAAAAAAAAAACAAGCTCAAGATGGATCATAGGCCTAAATGTAGGAGCTAAAACTATAAAATTCTTAAAAGGCAATGTATGAATAAATCTTTTTTTTTTTTTTAAAGATTTTATTTTTTTGATTTGAGCGAGGGAGAGGGAGGGAGAGAGAGAGCACCAGCAGAGGGAGAGGGAGAAGCAGGCTCCCTGTCAAGCAGGAAGCTAGACACGGACAAGGGGCTTGATCTCAGGGCTTGACCCCTGGACCCAGGGACCACGACCCGAGCTGAAGGCATACACCCAACCCACTGAGCCACCCAGGGACCCCATGAGTAAATCTTCTTGACCTTGTATTAGGCAATGGTTTTTAAGACATCGGGGTGCCTGGAAGGCTCAGTCGGTAGTTTGCGACTCTTGATCTTGGGGTGGTAAGTTCAAGCCCCACGCTGGGTATAGAGGTTATTTAAAAAAAAAAAAGAAGAAGAAGAAAGATATGATACCAAAAGCAGGAGTGAGAGAAAAAACAAAAGATAAATTAGACTGTCAAAATTTTAAACTGTTGGGCTTTAGGAGACACCATCAAGAAAGTGAAAAGAAAACACACAGAATGGGAGAAAATATTTGCAGATCATATATCTGAAAAGGGACTTGTATCCAGAACTTAAAAATAACTTGTACAAATTAAAAAGACAACCCAGGGGTGCCTGGAGGGCCCAGTGGGTTCAGCATGTGACTCTTGATCTCAAGGTCCTGAGTTCAAGCCCCATGTTAGGTGTAGAGCTTACCTTAAAAAAAAAAAATAGGGGTGCCTGGGTGGCTCAGTCGTTAAGTGTCTGACTTCGGCTCAGGTCATGGTCCCAGGGTCCTGGGATTGAGCCCCACATCGGGCTCCCTGCTCAGTGGGAAGCCTGCTTCTCCTTCTCCCACTCCCCCTGCTTGGCTATGTGTCTGTCAAATAAATAAATAAAATCTTAAAAAAAATAAAAAAATAAAAAGACAACCCAATTCAAAACTGGGCAAAGGATTTGAATATACATTTTTCCAGAGAAGCTATAGGAATGGCCAATAAGCACATGAAAAGATGCTCAACATCATTAATCATTAGGGAAATGCAAATCAAAACTACAATGAGATACCATTTCACCTCCTATTGGGATAACTAAAATAAAAAAAAAAAACAGACAATAGCATGTATTCTTGAGGATGTAGGGAAACTAGAAGCCTAAGACATTGCTAGTAGGAATTAAATATGGCTCATTCAGCTACTCTGAAAAAATAGTTTGGCAATTCCTCAAAAAGTTAAACATGAAGTTACCATATGGCTCAGCAATTCCATTCCTGGGTATGTACCCAAGAGAACTGAAACATACATCCACACAAAAACTTGTACATAAATGTTCATAGCAGCATAATTCATAATAACCCAAAAGTTAGAAACAACACAAATGTACATCCATGATGAATGTATGAAGAAAACGTGATGTATCCATAGCATATAATGTTATTTATCCATAAAAGGAATAAAGCACTGATTCATGTTACAACATGCATGATGCTTGAAAACATTACGCTAAGTGAAAGAGGTCAATCACAAAAGGCCACATACTGTATGATCTCATTTATATTAAATGTCCAGAACAGGCAAGTTCATAGAGACAGAAACTACGTTAGTGGTTGGTAGGGGTTAAAGGAACGTCGGGAGGTGGGTGTTGGGGAGTCACTGCTAATGGATACAGTTTCTTTTGGGGGTGATGAAAATGTTCTAAAATATAATTGTAGTAGTTGCACAACTCTGTGACTACACTAAAAATCATTGGATTAGGGGCACCTGGGTGGCTCGGTTGGGCGACTGCCTTCGGCTCGGGTCATGATCCTGGAGTCCCTGGATCGAGTCCCGCATCGGGCTCCCTGCTCGGCAGGGAGTCTGCTTCTCCCTCTGACCCTCCCCGCTCTCATGTGCTCTCTCTCATTCTCTCTGTCCCAAATAAATAAATAAAATCTTTAAAAAAAATAAATAAGGGCGCTTGGGTGGCTCAGTTGTTGGGCGTCTGCCTTCGGCTCAGTTCATGTTCCTGGGGTCCCGGGATCCAGTCCTGCATCGGGCTCCCTGCTCGGCAGGAAGCCTGCTTCTCCCTCTCCCACTCCCCCTGCTTGTGTTCCTGCTCTCGCTATCTCTCTCTGTCAAATAAATAAAATCTTTAAAAAAATAAAATAAAAATCATTGGATTATATACTTTAATAGGAGGATGTTACGGTATGTGAATTATATCTCAATAAAGTTGTTATAAAAATAATGTTGCATACACAATATGATTATACAAAAATTTTACATAAAACACAACATTTTAGGGGCGTCTGAGTAGCTCAGTCGGTGGAGCATCTGACTCTTTTTTTTTTTTTTAAGATTTTATTTATTTATTTGACAGAGAGAGCCAGCGAGAGAGGGAACACAAGCAGGGGCAGTGGGAGAGGGAGAAGCAGGCCTCCTGGCGAGCAGGGAGCCCGACATGGGACTCGATCCCAGGACCCTGGGATCATGACCTGAGCCGAAGGCAGACGCTTAACCACTGAGCCATCCAGGCACCCCAGAGCATCCGACTCTTGATCTCAGCTCAGGTCTTGATCTCAGGGTTGTGAGTTCAAGCCCTGTGTTGGGCTCCATGCCGGGTGTGGAGCCTACTTAAAAAAACAAAAAACAAAAACGAAACTTTAAAACACAACATTTTAGATGATATATTCTATTGCTCAACCAACAACACTCATAGTGTATTAGTCAGGACTTCTTTTGCAAGCAATAGAAATCCAGCTTAAACCGGTTTATAAAAAGAATACAGGGTATTGGCTCACATAGCCAAAAATTACAGGGGTTGGTTAGCTTCAGGCAAAGCTAAGTCTAGAGGCTCAAATGATGTCATCCAAGAACCCCTTTCTTTCCATCTCTCAGCTCTGCTATCCCATGTTGGTTTCATTCTCAGGCAGACTCTCTCCAAGTGGTGGCAAATGGCTACCAATGTCTACAGGATTACAGCTTTCCAAGGTAGCAAGTTTTGCCTTTCCAACTAAAATTCGGGATTAGATTTTGACTGTCATGGCCTGGGTCATGTGTGTGGCCATGGAATGTGATTGGCCCAGCTTTATGGTAGGGGACAAATTATAGTGAGTTATTGTTGATGCTATACATTTCAAAATTGTGTTATTTAAAATAAATGACCTTTGGGTGTTTGGAAAAAAAAAGATAGGTACCTGGAACCAACATTAATTGACATGGGCAAATCCATCAAAACTCTTAATTTAAGGGGCACCTGGGTGGCTTAGTCGTTAAGCGTCTACCTTAGGCGCAGGTCATGATTCCAGGGTCCTAGGATCGAGCCCCGCATCAGGCCCCCTGCTCGGCGGGAAGCCTGCTTCTCCCTCTCCCACTCCCCCTGCTTGTGTTCCCTCTCTCGCTCTCTCTCTCTCTGTCAAATAAATAAATAAAAATCTTTAAAAAAAAAAACAAAAAAAACCACAGACCAAAAATATGGTCTCCATATTTCCCCAGACCCAGTCTCTTCTGGGCTTGAGCCTAGGGGTGGAATCCTCCTCTACGGGAGAGGCGCAGTGTCTTTGTATTTTTATTTCTGCTTTTCTCCTAAAGCTAATGCTGGAGTCACCCAGAGAAGGAAGACTTCCTTTGCAGATAGTAAGAGATGCTGGTACCCAGTCCATTTTTTCTGTCCAAGGACAGATTCCAGGGCCCTGTCCATGTCTCCAACATCTGGGAGGTTGTCTTTTGGCTCCCTTCGGAGTTCAAGTTCCAGGCATGAGTTTGCTGCTCTGGATGACAAGAGAGGTGCAAAGGTGGGAACCCCAGGTGAGAGTAAGGGAGCAAGAAACCACCCACTGAGGAGGATGCTGGGACAGGGCAGGGCAGGGCTGGCCCAACCGGTTCAGCTCAGCTGGGAAACGACAAGTCAGATCTGGCTCAGCAGTGGGGGCTGGGTCGGGGGAGTGGCGCTGAGTCAGGGCCTGGCAAGTCAGGTGACAGTCCAAGGACAGCTGTTGCCTGGGTGTTTTTAGAAAACTTTGGCTGCCAAAGACGCATGGGCTGCTTCTGCATCTCCTCAGAAACAGGCAGAGAAAACGAGGACATCTTTATAATAAGCTCTAGGCATGGGGAATTAATATCTGGCCATACTCTGTTGATCCTTGCCAAAATTTACCTGGAAAACAGGAGCAGAAATTAGCCAAGAGGCCGCTGAATCCCCTTTGAATCCTCTGAAAATCACCAAGATTTTCCTCTTAGATCTTTTTTAGGTACCTTGTTAAGAATCCAGTGTAGAGGTTAAGAGAGCAGGTTTTGAAGTCTGGAGGTTCTGGAATCAAAACCCAACTTTATCATTTATTATTTTTATCACTTTGATCAAGTTTCTTAACTTAAAAGAAAACAACACATATTAAAATTTCGAATATAGAGAAATTAGACATAATAGTATGATAAATTTCCAGATATCTATTATCCAGCTTGAACAATTACCAACCCTGGCCTATCTTGTTTCATCACTCCTTGTTTTGTCTCCCGTCCTTCCAATTATTTTGAAGGAGATCCCAGGCATCATCTATTCCATCCCTCTTAACTTCTTCAAACTTTTTTTTTTTTTAAAGTAAGCTCTACACCCAACATGGGTCTTGAGCTTAAAACCCCAAGACCAGGAGTTGCACACTCCACCGACGGAGCCAGCCAGGCACCCCAACTTCTTCAAACTCTTGTTTCCTCATCTGAAAATGGGGATTATAATCGTCCCTACCTTAAAGTATTAATGTGAGGTCATGCATATAAAGGGCCAGCATGGTGCAAGAACCGGGTAAATGACAACTTGTATTATTAAATAAAATAATAAAAATAGGAAAAGTCTTGCTACCCTCCCATCTCTCTGCATGTGCCCCTCTTTCCTCCTAAAGGCCCCTCCTTGTAGCATCTAAGGACTCTCTCCCCTCTCAGCACTAGGTCTGCTGCTGACATTGCAACAGGGTTAGGATGATCACCCAGCTGTCCAGGCCTCAGGATGGGCTGGGAGCGCAGGGTGCCTGAGTCCTAGGGCGGAGGCTAGAGGGAGGCCACGGAGTCATAGGAAAGAGAGATCAAAGGTACAACAGCCTTATGAGAAAGACTGGCAGACAGAGGCCAAGTGTGAGCAGGGGTGTGGCAGGTCCACGCAGCAAAGTCAGCAGAAAATGAGAAAAGTAAAGTAAACGTGGCGGGAACGTCGGGCAAAAGTGGAGTCACTGTGGGAGTTCTACCAGAAGTAAGTGTGATAGTCAGGGATCTTGGTTGCAACACCAACTGATTTTGGCAAATAGAAGCAGAAAATATCAGGGATCTTGGTTGCAACACCAACTGATTTTGGCAAATAGAAGCAGAAAATAAGGTTGTTGAAAGGTTACTGGAAAGCTGTCAGAATGACTGAGTCTGGAGAACCAGACTGAGGAGTTGGGGCACAAGCAGGCTGCACTTGCAGAGGGTGCGTGAGCCCTCACTGCCCCGTGCACACCGAAGGGACGCAGCCTGCAGTGCTAGGGTGGGCCGCCCTGGGCCTGGGGTGCCATCCGGCTCTGGGGCTCGCACGTGCCCTGGGAACCAGGTCCCGTTGCTGCACCCCACTGCCTCCCCAGGACTTGCCCCCCTGTGCCTGTTGCTTTGTGTCATCCGCCCCTGCACCAAAGCTTTAGGCTGGTACTTCGGGCTGGTAGAGCCCAGCTCATGTTCCCACGGCCTAGATGTGTGTTTGCGGGGGTGGGTGCTGGGGAAGGGAAACAGTGGGAGGAGGGCTCTGCATCCTGGCAGCTTGCGGTGGGGGGTTGGCTTGTCAAAGGAAGGGGGTTCAATGGCGGGCAGCCAAAGACCTGACAAGTGTCTGTTCCACCAGGAAGGGAGTGGGACTATGGGTGAGCACTGGGGGACTGGCAGCGGAGGGAACGAGGCAGAGAAATCCCTGTAGGATTTCCACGTGGCTGCCCCGAGCAGGGCAAAAGGTAGTGGCATGCTGAATGTACACGTTATGTGGCAAAGGCCTGGTTTCGTCCCGGAATAGTCTGGACAGTCGAGATGGCTGTCCTCAGATATTCTCTTGGCAGTGTCCAACTCAACTGGTATGTAGTATGGAGGCTTTTGATACCCCGTGCTTCCACCCTCTCTCGGGCTCCAGGAAAGAGGTGGGACAGCCTGCAAATAACTGGGTGCTTAGTCCAAAGCGCTGGAAGCAGGACTGGGTAAGGGCTGACAGGTGACAGCTGAGAGCTGAGCTCCCAGCTTCATGAATGGACAATTCCATGAAGTCTGAGCTTCTGTAATCAATCGACGTGATCAAATAAATCTGTCACAAATTTTAAAATTTGCATAACTATTGTTATGTTATGAGGTAATTAGGTATAAAAAACAGCCAGAATCTATTCTTTTGTTCAAGCCAAACCAAGTATTTAGGGTTTTTTTTTTTTTT
>NW_028018638.1:0-702 GCF_054177405.1 Leptonychotes weddellii
GGGGTGGTGGCAGGTGGGTGGGTTAAATGGGTGATGGGTATTAAGGAGGGCACTTGTGATGAGCACTGGGTGTTGTATGTAAGTGAGGAATCACTAAATTCTACACCTGAAACTAATATTACCCTGTATGTTAACTAACTGGAATTTAAATAAAAATTTGAGAAAGAAAAAAATATATAAAATAAAATTATGGTGTTCTCTTGTATTTTAAACCTGAATGGGTAAATCCTAGAAAACACTTGTATGGTGTTTATTAAATTTGATGTATATAAATACATTAGGATTCTATTGTATTTGCTCTATTTTTAATTGCTTATGTGTTCCTTTGTGGTTTTTCATTATAGGCCTATTGCCATTCAAGCAGCTAATTAACCTCTATTATTAGGTGCCTTCTCCACAAAAATACCCACTGCTTTATATTTAATTACCTTTTTCAAATCCCAGAGCCACAACGCTTATAAGATGATAAGAGCAAATAACTATATATGGGTTGGAGAGCATGTATTTTACATGGAGCAAATGCTTATTTAACATCAAGACATTATTATCTCAATTATTAAAAATAAATAAAAATAAAATGAAGTAACTTAAAAGATCACATTTAGCATTGAATATGTTTCTTACAAAGAAAGTCCAGAGAGAAAATAGCTAGTAAGTGTATAGCTAAAAACATTTATGTCCCCTATGAGTTCATCATTAACT
>NW_028018639.1:0-702 GCF_054177405.1 Leptonychotes weddellii
AGCTGTAAAAGCTACTATGGTTAATATGAGCCATTTTGCAAAGAAATGCTTTCGGGCCTCTTCGTGGGAATAGGGAGAGGGGAAGAAAGGTGATTTGTGTGTATTTGATTTACAAGGCCAGGCTACTAGCTCTGTTAGCTTTTACGTTTGTGGCTTGCCCAGCAGGGAAGAAGACAGGCCCTCAGGACACACGAACTGGATTGGATGGGGTGATGATCCTCCTAGGGAGGTCCTTGTACTCTGTCTCAGGTGAGTTCCTGGTGTTTGGTCAGGAGTTGGCGAAAGAATGGCATGTTCCGTAAACCCTTGACCCTCTGGAGAAGTTGGACTAAAAGTCTGTGCTCAACATAGTGTGCCAGGGAGCAGATGTCCAACTGCATGGAGGTTTGGGGTGAAGTGAAAGTGATCCCACCAAGAAAGATGTCTGGACACGACCATTTAAGACTCTGCCTTCCTGGGGTGCCTGGGTGGCTCAGTTGGTTAGGCATCTGCCATTGGCTCGGGTTGTGATCCCGGGGTCCCAGGATGGAGCCTCGCTTTGGGCTCCCTGCTCAGAGGGCAGTCTGCCTCTCCCTCTGCCCCTCACCCCACTCATGTTCTCTCTCTCCTCTCTCAAATAAATAAAATCTTAAAAAAAGACTCTGCCTTTCTAATGGCATTATGGGTGCTTTTCTTTTTTTTCTTTTCTTTCTTTCTTTCTTT
>NW_028018640.1:0-702 GCF_054177405.1 Leptonychotes weddellii
TCCCCTCCTGCTAATGTTCCCATAACACACCCGAAGTCCCATTCTTTAGTGATGCCAGGGGCCATTTCACTTAGGGGATTCTGCTTCACATCCTTTATCCAAATAAAAAACAAAAACACAAATAGAAACAAACACATTTGAAATGAAAATTTATATGGTTAGACTTTTCTCTTTAATATAACCCAGACAAGAAAGACCAGCCCCCATCCAATGGTGGGCTGTGGGGGAATGGAGTGATAAAAAGGTTGAGTTCTTATTATGGCACCAAAAGGCAGTTATTAAAATCCATTTGTATTTGAAAGTCCAGACAGGAAAATGTTTGCCCAGTAAATTTTGTTTTCCTCATTTTTTTCTTGCTTCTGTAGTTGCTATCTAATTGGAGCTACGTCACAAGTAAACAGACAGGGTTTATCAATGTTCACTTTGAACAAACAAATTTGGGGGGGTTAACATTTTTTCCCCAAAATCACATTAATTACAACATAGAATATGTTTTGCCAGTTGCCAAAACTTAAGGAATAGAGGTTGCTGTAAATTCCTTAAGTTCCAGATTCAGAATGGCTTTTAGATATTCTTAAGCATAACTTCTTAATTATTAACATGAGAAAATTTAAATGCATAGAGATTAAGTGACTTTTCAAGGCCACATGCCCAGTGGGGGTAGAGGTCAGATTAGAATCCAGGACTCCTAAATTCAAATCT
>NW_028018641.1:0-702 GCF_054177405.1 Leptonychotes weddellii
ATGAAGCACAGGTCAGTGTGTGTGTAATTTTGCTCCTATCCTGCACTGTGATTTGTTCCCATCTGGCTGGCTGAAAATGTTGCCAGCCCACGGCACAAACATGTCTACTGCTCTTGACTATAACAAACAAAAGCAGTGAGGAATCCAGCAACTTCAAAACTCTGGGACGTATGGTTTACAATAAACAAAAAACTATGCTACTCTTTAGATTTCAGACAGGTCTCACCGTCACTGATGTGACCGTGACACGAATGCATTACATACATTTTATACATGTGTGGTTGTATTTATAAGAAAGTTCAGACAACTAGTCATTTATTCATCTTTATTTTTAGTCTTGAAAGTTCCTTTATTTTTTTTCTACTGTTAAGAATACTTCACATAGATCTACCCTCTTAAACTTTTTTTCAATTTTTTTTTTTAAGATTTTATTTATTTGTGAGAGAGAGAATGAGAGACAGAGAGCATAAGAGGGAGGAGGGTCAGAGGGAGAAACAGACTCCCGGCTGAGCAGGGAGCCCAATGCGGGACTCGATCCCGGGACTCCAGGATCATGACCTGAGTCGAAGGCAGTCGCTTAACCAACTGAGCCACCCAGGCGCCACTACCCTCTTAAACTTTTAAGTGCACAATATAATATTGTTAACTGTAGACACAATGTTTTAGAACTTACTCATCTCGCATAACTGAATTTTTAGACCC
>NW_028018642.1:0-702 GCF_054177405.1 Leptonychotes weddellii
CCGGAGTGCAGAGCAGAGAAGCCATGAGTAAGCAACGAGTCCTGCCTGCAGAGCAGAAAATAGCAGAGAGGCTGCTCAGAGACGGGCAAAGGACAAAGGCCATAGAGCCCAAGAGAGATGGGAGACTAGAGACAGAGACAGAGGGGACCTGCCTCCCTCTCTGGTGGCCTCCTTGACCCCGCCACCATAAGCCCCACTGGCCTCACTTTCCATCTACAGATCCCTGTCCTGTTCCAACCACCATGTCCTGCCCAGCACACAAGTGGGCTCATATGGACTGTAGTCTGTGCAACCCAATGATCCCCACCTACAACAATGGGCGTGGTGCTTCCCAAGGGGCAGGGGTGCCTCTTGGCCCCTCTTGTCCTAATGTCCTTCTTCCCATCCTTCCTAGGGGCCCAAGCCCCTCGTCTTACAAGGACTTCCCTGAGTTCCTGCTTAGTATGTGGATTAGGCTGCCAGAGAATTCAGGGCATCATGGCTCAGCTGTCTAGAGATAAAGAGGAGGCATCTGTAAAATATTCCTAGAGTTCCTGTCTTTCAATGAGGAAGGTTCAGCGCAGGCATGACATGATAGATTATTTGTTTGGGTCCCCTAGAACTGAAAGTCTCCTCCATCAAATGACATAAAAATATAACTCCTCAAGGCACTGCATCATTAGCCAAGCAATCGTCTGGAGTCAAAAGACTTGGGTTCAAGTT
>NW_028018643.1:0-702 GCF_054177405.1 Leptonychotes weddellii
CTTTTTACTTCGTCTTTTATTCTTTGCATTTTCCTTATGTAGGTAGGGTCAAGTCACTGATCTATAGTAAGGGAAATGAACTGGGTATTACAGGTATTTGAATTATTTTGTGAAGATGCAGAAATATCTAGTAAGCATATAAGTATACTCTATTTAATTAATACTTGGGAGTGTCTAGGTTTACTTCTTGTCTCTGGGCCTCTGAGCTTTGTAAGGTCTGCTTGGGAAGTATATGTATGTGGAACCAATGTGATAACCTTGAAGTATGTAAAGATTCATTATCAGTAAATAACAGTGAATGTTCATTGGAGAAGATTGAAGTTCTCACAGTACTTTGTGTTTTCCTGTTATTATAGCTTTTTATTGATTGAACAATGCTTGGAAATTCATGCTAAAGGCTTTATTTTCAGAAAGCTTGGTTACTGATCATAGAAACATAGAAGGCCCTCCAAGAGAGATCTTTTTCTAAAGATCCACTTTGATGGTAACAAGATATTAAATGTAAGGATTCCTTTTAAAGTGATGAAAGCCAGTATGCTGTAAAACTTAAAATGAAGTCATTTTATCAGTGCATTTTATCTTTTTTTTGAGAGGGAAACAACTTCAGATTTTCTGGCGTGACTTGAGAATTAGGCAAAAGTCATTTAGCACTTAACATTGTATTGCAGAGGTTGTATGATTTTTGGCCCTCAAGAGAAATAT
>NW_028018644.1:0-702 GCF_054177405.1 Leptonychotes weddellii
GGAAATTGGCCAGCAGTTTCAGAAGCATTAAGCTAATTGTGGCTTGTGTTATGGTCCACTCATTCAGTAATTTATCTCAGAGCACAGAACTGACTTTTTTTTTTTTTAAAGTAAGCTCTATGCCCAACTTGGGGTTGACCGCACGATCAAGAGTCGCATGTTCTACCAACTGAGCCAGCCAGGTGCCCCCCAGAACTGATGTTCTTGAGAGACTGTTCAGTTCACTGAATCCTCCCTCCCATTTTCTCTGAATTCCTGACGTCAGGTACCTGTGACTTATTAACCAGTTGTATTGTTCTGTGCCTTCTTTTGTCTGCAGTTGATTAGTTCAGGTGGGTGGGAAATATAGTGGAAATAGCCTATACTAATATGGGAATGAGATTGATAATATTTCCTGGCTGAATCTTTCTCCTTCCTTGGTAGCTTTTTAGATTTTTTTTTTCCCCCCACGCAATAGGGTCTTATTTATTTATTTATTTATTTATTTATTTATTTTTTTAATTTTTTTTTTTTTTTAAAGATTTTATTTATTTATTTGACAGAGAGAGAGATAGCGAGAGCAGGAACACAAGCAGGGGGAGTGGGAGAGGGAGAAGCAGACTTCCTGCCGAGCAGGGAGCCCGATGCGGGACTCGATCCCAGGACCCTGGGATCATGACCTGAGCCGAAGGCAGACGCTTAACGACTGAGCCACCCAGGCAC
>NW_028018645.1:0-702 GCF_054177405.1 Leptonychotes weddellii
ACTAGCTGGAAGATTGATTTGGGGCTGTCACTGAATCCCTTTGGACTTCAGGTTTGTCTTCTGTGAAATGTTAAAGTAGTAGTTTAAGTTGTGAGCTTGACTGGACTCTAAGATCCCTTCCATCCTGCATGAATATTCTAGAGTCTATGAACAGAATAATTTAAAATAGGATGTGTCAACAAAGATTTAAATGGATTCAGTTGGGTCTCATCATATGCTTTGAGCATTTCCAGGCATCCCAAAGTCTGTTCCCAGATGCCTGTTTGTGAATCAGCATGATCTTGACATCATTTTCACTGTTCCATGACAGTGTAAAATAATTACAGTACAAGTAGCTTTCCACAAATTTAAATTTATATGGTGTTTATTTTTATGAAATGATAGTGATAGTAGATGGTAATTATTGTTTTTAACTTATTTGGCAAAATAAGAAGCCGGTAATTCTAAGACATCTGTCCATATTTTGCTTGTCTAATTTGTCTGATCTATAAATCCAGAAGACTGGACTCATCAAATTAAGATATCCTAATCGCATAGACTATTGAGTTCTATTGAATCGAATGATTTTCACTTTGAAATAATTTCGGTGGGGGCAATGGGATTCTGGGCCTTCCACTTCATGCTACAGCCAGTTACTATCTCCTGAATTTCTTCTATAATACCAATCATTCAGATAACTCAGTTCACACCCACTGTGTATGT
>NW_028018646.1:0-702 GCF_054177405.1 Leptonychotes weddellii
AAAAAAATAAAGTAGATGATTTGAAAATAAATACAGCAAACATAAAAGTAATTACATTCTAGCAAGTACTGTCGCCCTGTGGAAGGACCCAGTCCAGGGCGTGCTTTTTGTTGAAAAGGATGATTCAGAAGTAGGAGAACAGGGTTAAAGACACACTGGTACCAAACGGAGGCTTTCTTCTTCATAATGAGAAGAATTTAAAGAGAGTTGGGAAGGGGATGACCTCCTTACAGAATGAGTCACTGTGATTTAAGGTTGTGTCCACGTCTTACCTAAAGTCCTCTGTACCGTGTAAAGATGGTGTCACACTGGTTGGCAAATGCCGAATCAGTGGAAGCAGGCCTCTCTTCTCGGGGGTGAGATCTTAGACAATTCTGCTAAATTCTGCGCTCTTCCTCCTGGAAAGAATCACGATGGTTTATTTCTTCCTGTCTCCACATACAGTTCTGTCCCAGGGCAGGGAAGAGGGTAGAGGGCAGGCTGCCAATGGTCAGGGCCCTTCTGTCCAGGTCTTCAGAGGCTCACCCTAGGCCACACTGGAGGGCCTGGAAGGCCAGCCATGGTCCCAAGCTGGAGCCTGCAAACCAAGGGGGTCCGGGAGCCTCTGCCAACAAAGCATATCTACTTCCAGTCACCTCTTCAGCCCAGAACATTTTATTCTAGTGAAATCTCTCTCCTGCCCCAGTTCACTCACTGCAAAAA
>NW_028018647.1:0-702 GCF_054177405.1 Leptonychotes weddellii
TGGGATGGCCTGATCCACACAGCAGGGCCACAGGGCAGGGAAAATCATTCTGTTTTGATCTGAAGAGGAAAACAGCAGTTAGCTGTATAGTTCACATTACACCTGAACTACTGTATTTCTATTCAGTGTTACTGCCCTTTTTAGTTTATCTTAGGTCTTCTCCCACCTGGACTATTGCAACAGTCTCCCATTTAGTCTCCCACATTATCAGTTTCTCCTCTTCCATGACCAGGAAAATTATTATTCTAATAAAAATAACCATGACAAATCTGTGCATTAAAGAACCCAATTATTTGCTGAGCTTAGAGGAAAGAATCCGATTCCTAAGCACAGCACTGACACTCCTGTCCTATACGATATGACCCCAACTTACCTCCACAGTCTCAGCTTGTAATACTGAACCTTAAGTGCCTTCTTTGTCAGCCACAACATTCCTAACACAACGTTTCACTCTAAAACTCTAGATATTTCTCCCTATTGGCTCCTCCACCTGAAATATTTTATTTTTCCCTAACACATTCCTCTCAGAAGCCCCCACCTCTCCCAATGGACTAAAAAATTCATACTTCCCTAAAAAGGAGGCCAAAGGTCTTCCTTTTCTGAATGCCCCAGCACTTGATTCACACCTCATTTGAAGCATTTATCATGTAGTATTAATTACGGGTAAACATATAATGACACTAAGATCTTCTAGTGAAAATC
>NW_028018648.1:0-11192 GCF_054177405.1 Leptonychotes weddellii
AAAAAAAAAAAAAAAAACCAATTCGTGTAACTGATCATATCAACAGACATATCATCTCAATAGATTCAGAAAAGGATTTGACAAAATTTAAAATCCACTCAAGATCTCTCAGGAATCTAGGAATTAAGAGGAATTTCTTTTAAAGGGCAACTACCAAAAATCTACACTAATATCAAGCTTAATGATGAAAGATGGCATGCTTTCTCTTTAAAATCAGGAACAAAGTGAGGATTTCTAATTTCACTTATTCTATTCATTCTCATACTGGAGTTCCTAAACAGTGTAATAAAAGAATGAAAATAAGTAAAAGGCATATAGACTGGAAAGGAAGAAATAACACAGTCTCTGTTAACATATTGCATTACTGTCTATCTAGAAAATCCCAAAATTCTATAATAAAGCTATTAGAATAGTAAGTGGATTTAGGAAAGACAAAGAATAAAGGTCAATATACAAAAGTAAATTTTATGTCTAAATACTAGCAATGATTAATTGGAAACTGACATTTTTAAATAATACCATTTACAATATCATCAAAATATCAAAAAATCATAAGGATAAATCTTGGGAGAGAGGAATGTACAAAATTGATATGTTGAAAACTATAAAACATTGGTGAGATTAATCAAAGAAGACCTAAATAAATATACCATGTTCATGGATTGCCAGATATGTCAATTTTCTCCAAACCAATCTATAGTTTCAACACAATCTCAATCAAAATCTCAACATGAATTTTTGAAGATATTGATAAGCTTATTCTAATATCTATATGGAAAGTCAAAGAAACTAGAATTGCCTAAACAACTTGTTTAAAGAAGGAGGGGAAAACAAACAGTAGCTGATTTCAAGACTTACCCTAAAGCTACATTGATCAAGGCAAGATGGTGTCAGCAGGACAGACCCTTAGCATGCAGCCCAGCTATTCCACTCCTAGACATTTACTCAAGAGAAACAAAAACATATGTCTACAAAAGAAACCTGTACATGAATGTTATAGTGGTTCATTCTTAATAGCCAGAAACTTGAGGCAAACCAAATGTCTATCATTGATCAGTGGGTGTCCAATACTACTCAGCAAATACGAGGGATGAACTACTGATGAATGCAATACCATGAATGAGCTTCAAATGGATTATTCAAAGTGAAAGAAAGCAAACTTGAAAGGCTTCATGCTATTGGTTTCATTTCTATGGCATTCTAGAAGAAGCACAACTAAAGGGACCAGATCAGTGGTTTCCAGATGCTGGGAGGGTCATGAGGACATTTGGGGTGGCTGTGAAGTCCTGACCATAATTGGGGTGCAGATGTGATATATATAAACTGTGCACATTTATAGATGTTCTTTACAAGTACACCTAAGAAGACTAAATTTTATTATATGTAAATTGAACCTCAATACACCGGACTTTAAAAAGACAGCATCTCTTAAAAAAGAGAGAGAGAGCATCAATACTAAGATTTGTCATGTGAAATTGGAACATCTGGCTCCTGGTAGGAGCATAACTTGGTGGAATCATTCTGCACAACTTATCTAAAAAGGATTTATGTTGGGCATTATCTAATATGTTGAAAATGTGCATGTCCTAAAACCCCACAACTCAGTTCCTAAACACGTGTCTAATAGAAATGTGTACATATATCAGCACGAAAGGCACATGCACAGATGAGCCTAACGTCTGTGTGCATCACAGCCATGAGCAGGAATCAGCCCAGAGGTCTGTGGACTGTATCTGGGTACACCATGAACATCCTTACCGTGGGCATGTGGGTAGTAAAAATGCCTGAAATTCATGTATGTGTGTCGGTATGCACCTGCGTCCCCATGCAACACCGAGAGAAGGAGGCACAGAGGCAAGCAAGTGGCACGATTCCATCTCTGTAGGGCTCGGAAACGAGGCTGTGCTGCAGAAGTCAGGACGTGGCCCCTTAGAGGAGCGATGATCAGAGAGCGGGCAGACTGAAGTGCTGGGAGAATGACCCTGTGAGGCCCATTTGTCCACCCGATGCCAACAGGCCACAGGCCAACGTGCCAGTAGGGCCCAGCGCCCAGACTTGCATTGTTTGGCTAACGCTTGGCCCCGGCCATGCCCAGCTCAGAGACTGCACTCTGCATCTGGGGTTCCCTTGTGGGACTGGCTTCACGGAACGCCCAGCACAGGAAGTGAAATCAGCAATAGCAGCACAAACAGTGGGCGTGTTGCCAGGATGCGAGCAAACCAGGGAGGAGGCCGCAGCCCTGCCCCAGGCCCGCGCCACCATGAGCCACATCAGCGGCTCCACAGCTGCCCTGGCTGTGCCCCTGGCTCCTGCCCTCTCCCAGGCCAGGGGGCCTTCTTCTGTGTCCCCTGCACGGTTCTGCTGTGTGGGCTGGGGGTCAGCACTGCCAACTCCTGCCAGCATGCCTGTGGTTGCGTGGCCCCCTGGTGCCCGGTGGCCTGCGGCCAGGCCTGCTCTTGCAGCCCGAACTGCTGCATGCCCGTGTGCTGCCAGCCTGCTTTGTGTGAGATCCCCTCCTGCACCAGCCTCCTCTGCATGCCTGTCATTCCCTGCTGCATCCTCCCCTGCTGCTGAAGCCTGGGCTGCAAGGCGGCGCCTCCCCGGACACAAGCTTCCAGGCTCCACACTGATCTCTGGCTGATCACCAGGACATTTGCATGGCTCCCACAGGTGACTGAGCTCAGAGCCGCCCCCAGGGCTGGTCAGTAAACCCATCGATCAGGCATTCCCTCCTTGGAAATTGTCGTCAGCGCACCCCAACCCTGGGCTGGGAGGGGTGCTGCCATGCTGCCCTCATTCCTGTGCCTGGGATGTGTGGCCAAGTCCGAGAGAGCACTGCAAGGTCGGGGCCACTGCCGGGGGACCAGCACCAAGGTGGCTGGGGGGTGCTGGAGCCCAGCCAGGCCGTTCCCCTCAGTTCCCTGGGTCAGTGCTTTTTGCCTCCGACTTGCCCTTGGCAGAGAGCAGTGGGGCCTTCCCGTCTGAGTGTGGCACCTATGGGCTCCTCGGCCAGGTTCTGGAGCAGTGCACTGGTGGTCCTCACCATCTCGGGGCTGTCGCGCTTCTGGCCACGGCTCCCTTGGGGACAGAGAGGAGAAGGACACCAGGCCCTTCTCTGACCCCTGACGCCACATTTGCTCTTCCCCAAGCACCACCATGGGGCCGAGGGTGGACGCCCATGAGCCAGCTGGCAGGGTGTGGATGGCCACGCAGGTCCAGTGAAGGTGGCCAGAACAGAGGAAGGTGTAGAGGGACACGTGCACGTGCACCTGCTGTGCTCTCACCGCTGTTCCCTGTCTTCAACTTTTCTGGTCTGGCCGGGGCCACCTTCCCCTTTCCCTCACACAAAGGACAGTGTAACACCCCCATCTCCAGAGGCTCGGCTGCGGCAAAGAGCCCGTGCTGCACAGCTGGGCAGAGCTGGCTCTGAGTCACAGCTCTGCCATTTACAGCCTCTCTGTAACCTCAGTGTCCTCATCCGCAAAGTGGGTACTGGCCAGTGCCTGATGCAGGAGGCTGGCATGAGTGCTCGGTGAGACACTGTTCACAATGAGTTTAACGCCATTCCTGGCACACACTTTCTAGAGGCGAGCACCTGCCATCTGGGCTTTTAAGAATCAACACAACCAGGACGCTCGAGCGTGAGCTCACATTCCTGAACACAAAACACATGAGTGCACACATCCACACGGGCAAAGGGCCATAGAAACACAGACCCTGAGAACCTCTTGCTGTACGGTTCCTATTACAAATGTGAAATAAGCGTGTTTGAAACATGGGTGTGACTAAAAGATGAAACAAAAAACAAGAAAAAGGAATAAGATGCTATTTTTTAAAAGATACATGTATTTGGGAGAACCAGATATAACTTCTAAAGCTAAAACATGGAAAATCGCTGAAATAAAAGCCCACTTCATGGGAGAAAATCGTGGAGTAGATGGAATGCCAAGGGTCGACACAAACTAGAGGCTAACCTGCAAAGACCCTGCAGGAATGAAACGTGGCCAAGAGACTCGGAAGATAGAAGGGGAAGGTACAATCTTCAATGAATTGATCTTCCAGAGGGAGAGACCAGGGAGAACAGGGATGAGGCAGCAGCAGGGGGATGGGCTGCTTTCCAGAGATGGTGAAGCCCAGCCTCAGAGTCACAAAGCGCAGCACAGGTAAGTGAGAGAGACCTGTGCCTCCACCCAGGTGGCGAGCACTGGGAGCTCTCAGGAGAGAACATGCTGGAAGCAGCCAGAGAAAAGCCTGGCTTGCCCATGGTGGGTGGCTGGGGCGGGCGCCGCAGCCTCATGCAAGGGGGCAGCGAGGCAGGCAGAAAGGTCAATGTGCCACGATGCATTCATGCTCAACCTCCAGCTGCATTCCCGGGCAAACTGACTTATGGGCAATGCTCACTCAGCACAGGAGCACCTGCAGGACACCCCCAGGAAGAAGGACGATACCCCAGGGGGCCATCTGGGAGTCGGACAGGGACAGTGACTTAAGAAGTTGGTAGACATGTGGATGAACAAATATTAACTGAGTAGAATAGCAGCAATGCTGACTAATTAGCACAGTTAGAAAAAAAGTTAAGGTAAAACTAGAGCCCTGGACAGACAACGCTGGTAAGTTGCAGGGAATCTGCTTTTATTTTCAAGGCAAGAAGGGACGTGACCGATGCCTGACCACTGAAATCCTCAGGACCACCAATAAAAGACCAGAAGCCTGAGAACTTCACAACCAGAGAAGGCAGAAAACAAAATGAGACTTGTAAAATGTTAATGCAAGCACATTAAGAAAAGTGCTTTTAAAAGCAACATGGAACAGTAAGGCAAAGACAATCCCAAATAAGATGATAGAAATAAATTCAAATATATTTGTGACCATAATAAATATAATTAGATTAAACTCTCCAGTTAAAAATCAGGGATTGATGGGCACCTGGGTGGCTCAGTCGTTAAGCATCTGCCTTCAGCTCAGGTCATGATCCCAGGGTCCTGGGATCGAGTCCCACATTGGGCTCCCTGCTCAGCGGGAAGCCTGCTTCTCCCTCTCCCACTCCTCCTGCTTGTGTTCCTGCTCTCGCTATCTCTCTCTGTCAAATAAATAAATAAAATCTTTAAAAAAAATCAGGGATTGAATTATTTTAAAATAAAATTCAGCTCTGCACTGTCGTGGTCTAAGTCAGGGTATCAAGCTGCAGCCCTCACTCAGGGTGCCCCTGGCTTCTGCCCGGGTGTCAGTGTGGCTTCAATGGACATGGCCACACTCCTTTGCTTGCACACTGTCTATGGCCATTCGTGCTGCAACAGCAGGGTTTCGTGGCTGTGGCAGAGACCAGGAGCCCACAAGCTGGAGAGATCTGCTGCCTAGTCCTTTACCTAAAAAGGGTATCAACCCCTGGTATAAAACAGAAGGAATGGAAAGATTGAAAGTAAAAAAGTGCATCTAGCAAGCACTAACCAAAAACATTTAATGCAACTATTTTAATAGATGAAATATACCTTAAGGTAAAAAGCGCTGTTATTAATGAAGTGATGTCTTATAATGATAATAAAATTCAACTCAGGTGGGAAGATATAATGATCCTCAACTTCTATGTACCACAAAGGACAGCTACAAATCACAAAATCTGGTGCATTCCAAAGAGGAGCCACAGTCCTTCCATCGTAGGGAGAGACTGTGACACACATGGCTCAAACATGAGAGGGCAAGCAGAAAAATGATGTTAGCAATCAATTTATTCAAAATTTGAAAAATAGCAAACACTTTTCTTTATCTTTAGATGAATCATGATGAAGTGAGACACTGGCAATTAGTGTTTTGTCTCAAAACCCTTCAAATATATGACAAAATGCCATCCTGTACTTCATTTTCAGGCCAATAAATACAGATGTAGATATAGATATAGCTATAGATCATCATGGCCTGAAACACTGAGCTCATGTACACATACATAGACTCTTTCACATCTGTCAATGAAGAATTTCAACGAGATAAAAAAAACTGGTTTCTATGACAACAAACGATGCTCAGGCATGACAGGTTGAAAACCTGAGTTTATCATCCTTGTGAAACAAGGGACTTAGATTTCCCTTTTTGCTTTGTTCCACTCTACAACATATGGAAAGCATTCATGCTTAGTTTTCTGAAGTTTTTCTATGACAACTGTCATGGAAGTGTGCTTAAAGTCATTCCGTATAGAAATAGTAAAAGCACAGGTAGAAATTAATGACCTAGGAAAGAGTTACACCACACAGATCAATAGAGCCAAGGATGATTATATGAAAAAACCACTATTTGACAAGACAGGCCAGTGGAATAAACGAGAAGACACAAATAAAGATGATCAGGAAATCAGGAATAACAGTGTGGCAGGACTACAGATGAAATGGAGATTTTAAAATCAGCAATGGCTATTACAAACAACTTAACCCCAACAACTTCTCTAATAATATATAACTTTCCAAAATGAATCATTTAGAACTTGAATAGCCTGTCACCATTGCAGAAATCGAACCAGGAGTCAGAATTCCCACCAAGACAATGCCAGACCCAGAGGTCTATAGGTGTCTGCTGACAACATTCAAGGAGTAAACATCTCCAAGCTTGTATAAACTGTCACAGAGAATATAAAAATGAGACCGCTCCCTCTCTTGTTTTATGAGCTAGACGAACTTGAACACCAGAAACAGACTGTAGGCTAGCAAGAAATCCCACTCCCACAAGTTCAGAAACAAGGGAATGTCCTCAATCATGCTGGAGGTCAGGGTGGCAGCCACCCCAGGAGGATGCGGGCAGGTGGTAGGGGAGGACCAGAGGCAGAGGGACTGGGCAAGGGGTGTGCCACTCCCTGGACCTGGTGGCAGTTACAGGAAACACTCACTTTGTGAATGTTCATCAAGCTGTGCCCTTATGTTTTGTGTACTTTCCTGTATGCATGTCATCCTATTAAAAAAAATAGAAAATAAAACTCCCAAGATGTATCTCACAACTACCAGACTGCCAACGTGTGGATCATGGTATTGTAGTAACCATGGTATGAGATGTGGAATATATCCTAGGACAGAGCTGGACAGAATGACAAGATGGAAAAACTCACCTCAAAAAAGAGAACAAGAGGCGGTACTGACTGCCAGAGAACTAATCAGCATGGATATAAGTAAGATGTCAGAACTAGAGTTCAGAATAACGATTTCAAACTAACTGGATTTGAATAAAGCATAGAAGACACTAGAGAATCCCTTTCTGGATAAATATAAGAACTAAAATCTAATCAAGTCAAAATTAAAAAGGCTATTAATGAGATGCAATAAAAAATGGAGGTTCTAACTGCTAGGATAAATGAGGCAGAAGAGAGAATTAGTGATATAGAAGACAAAATGATGGAGAATAAAGAAGCTGAGCAAAAGAGAGATAAACAACTACTGGATCACGAGGGGAGAATTTGAGAGATAAGTGTTGTTTCACCATAAGATGAAACAATATTAGAATAATTGGGATCCCAGAAGAAGAAGAAAGAGAGAGAGGGGCAGAAGGTATATTGGAGCAAATTATAGCAGAGAACTTCCCTAATCTGTGCAGGCATTCAAGTCCAGGAGGCACAGAGAACCCCCCTCAAAATCAATAAAAATAGGTCAACACCTCGACACATAATAGTGAAACTTGCAAATCTCAAGAGACAAAAAGAAAATCCTGAAAGCAGCTTGGGACAAGAGGTCTGTAACCTACAAGGGTAGAAACATTAGACTGGCAGAAGACTGGTCCACAGAGAGCTGGCAGGACATAAAGGACTGGCATGATATATTCAGGGCACTAAACAAGAAAAGTATGCAGCCAAGAATACTTTATCCAGCAAGGTTGTCATTCAAAATAGAAGGAAAAAGAAAAACCTTCTAAGAAAAACAGAAACTAAAAGAATTTGTGATCACTAAACCAGCCCTACAAGAAATATTATAAGGAACCCTTTAAGAGAAGAGAGAGCCTAAAAGTTACATAGACTAGAAAGGAACAGAGACAATATACAGAAACAGTGACTTTACAAGTAATACAATGGCACTAAATTCATATCTTTCAATAGTTACTCTGAATGTAAGTGGGCTGAATGTCCCAATCAAAAGACACAGTGTATCAGATTGGATGAAAAAGCAACACCAATTGATATCCTGTCTGCAAAGATGTCTCCAGATTAAAAGTGAGGGGGTGGGGGTGGAAAACCATTTATCATCAAAAGGAATGGACATCAAAAGAAAGCTGTGGGGTGGGGGGGGCACCTGGGTGGCTCAGTCATTAAGCGTCTGCCTTTGGCTCAGGTTATGATCTCAGGATCCTGGGATTGAGCCCCCCATTGGGCTCCCTGCTCGGCAGGAAGCCTGCTTCTCTCTCTCCCACTCCCCCTGCTTGTGTTCCCGCTCTCGCCTGTGTCTCTCTCTCTGTCAAATAAATAAATAAAATCTTAAAAAAAAAAAAAAGAAAGAAAGCTGGGGTAGCAATCCTTATATCAGACAAATTCAATTTTTTTAAATTTTATTTTATTATGTTATGTTAGTCACCATACAATACATCATTAGTTTTTGATGTGGTGATCCATGATTCATTGTTTTCATATAACACCCAATGCTCCATGCAGTACATGCTCTCCTTAATATCCATCACCGGGCTAACCCATCCCCCCACCACCCTCCCCTCTAAAACATTCAGTTTGTTTCTCAGAGTCCATAGTCTCTCATGGTTCATCTTTCCCTCCGATTCCCCCCCCTTCATTTTCCCCTTCCTTCTCCTAATGTCTTCCATGCTATTCCTTATGTTCCACAAATAAGTGAAACCATATGATAATTGACTTTCTCTGCTTGACTTATTTCACTTAGCATAATCTCCTCCAGTCTCATCCATGTTGATGCAAAAGTTGGGTATTCATCCTTTCTGATGGCTGAGTAATATTCCATTGTATATATGGACCACATCTTCTTTATCTATTCATCTGTTGAAGGGCATCTTGGCTCTTTCCACAGTTTAGCTATTGCGGACATTGCTGCTATGAACACTGGGGTGCATATGGCCCTTCTTTTCACTACATCTGTGTTTTTGGGGTAAATACCCAGGAGTGTAATTGCTGGGTCATAGGGTAGCTCTATATTTAATTTTTTGAGGAACTTCCACACTGTTTTCCAAAGTGGCTGTACCAACTTGCATTCCCACCGACAGTGTAAGAGGGCTCCCCTTTCTCTCACAACCTCTCTAACATTTGTTGTTTCTTGCCTTGTGTTAGATAGACCCTTTAATTATGATATAGTGTCCTTCCTCATCTCTTATTATTCTAGATGAGGAAGGACACTATATCATAATTAAAGGGTCTATCCAACAAGATCTAACAATTGTAAATATTTATGCCCCTAACATGAGAGCAGCCAATTATATAAACCAATTAATAACAAAATTAAAGAAACACATTGATAAGAATACAATAATAGTAGGGGACTTTAACACCCCACTCACTGCAATGGACAGATCATCTGAGTAGAAGATCAACAAGGAAACAAGGGCTTTGAATGACACACTGATGGACCAGATGGACCAGATGGACTTCACAGATATATTCAGGGCATTCCATCATAAAGCAACAGAATACACATTCTTCTCTAGTGCACATGGAACATTCTAGAGAATAGATCACATATGGGATCACAAATCAGGTCTCAACCAGTACCAAAAGATTGAGATCATCCCCTGCATATTTTCAGACCACAATGCTTTGAAACTTGAACTCAATCACAAGAGGAAATTTGGAAGGAACTCAAATATATGGAGGTTAAAGAGCATCCTACCAAAGAATTAATGGGTCAGCCAGGAAATTAAGAGTTTAAGAAATTCATGGAAACAAATGGAAGTGAAAACACAACTGTTCAAAATCTTTGGGATGCAGCAAAAGCAGTCCTAAGAGGGAAGTATATAGCAATACAGGCCTTTCTCAAAAAACAAGAAAAGTCTCAAATACACAACCTAACCTTACACCTAAAGAAGCTGGAGAAAGAACAGAAAATAAAGCTTAAACACAGCAGGAGAAGAGAATTAATAAATATTAGAGCAGAAATCAATGAAATAAAAACCAAAAGAACAGTAGAACAGATCAACAAAACTAGGAGCTGGTTCTTTGAAAGAATTAATAAGATTGATAAACCCTGGCCAGACTCAAAGAGAAAAGAGAAAGGACCCAAATAAATAAAATCATGAATGAAAGAGGAGAGATCACAACTAACACTGAAGAAATACAAACAATTTTAAGAACATATTATGAGCAACTATATCCCAGCAAATTAGACAATCTGGAAGAAATGGATGCATTCCTAGAAACATATGAACTACCAAAACTGAACCAGGAAGAAACAGAAAACCTGAACAGACCCATAACCAGCAAGGAAATTGAAGCAGTAATCAAAAATTCCCCAACAAATAAGAGCCCAGGGCTGGATGGCCTCCCAGGGGAATTCTACCAAACATTTAAAGAAAAATTAATACCTATTCTTCTGAGGCTGTTTCAAAAAATATAGAAATGGAAGGAAAACTTCCAAACTCTTTCTGTGAGGCCAGCATTACCTTGATCCCAAAGCCAGACAAAGACTCCACCAAAAAGGAGAATTACAGACCAATATTCCTGATGAACATGGATGCAAAAATTCTCACCAAGATACTAGCCAATAGGATCCAACAGTACATTAAAAGGACTATTCACCACGACCAAGTGGGATTTATTCCTGGGCTGCAAGTGTGGTTCAATATCTGCAAATCAATCAATGTGATACACTACATTAATAAAAGAAAGGACAAGAACCATATGATCCTCTCAAAAGATTCAGAAAAAGCATTTGACAAAATACAGCATTCTTTCTTGATTAAAACTCTCCACAGTGTAGGGATAGAGGGTACATACCTCAATATCATAAAAGCCATCTATGAAAAACCCACAGTGAATATCATTCTGAGTGGGGAAAAACTGAGAGCTTTCCCCCTGAGGTCAGGAACGCGGCAGGGATGTCCACTATCACCACTGCTATTCAACATAGTATTGGAAGTCCTAGCCACAGCAATCAGACAACAAAAAGAAATCAAAGGCATCCAAATTGGCAAAGAAGAAGTCAAACTCTCACTCTTTGCAGATGATATGATACTTTATGTGGAAAACCCAAAAGACTCCACCCCAAAACTGCTAG
>NW_028018649.1:0-702 GCF_054177405.1 Leptonychotes weddellii
CCCTATGTGTTTCTTCTTTTGGCTTGTTCTAATTTGTATCCTTTTTGCTATAATAAAACCATAGTCATAAGTGTAACATTTCCTGAGTTCTCTAGTTCTAGCAAATTATCAAACCTGAAGGGATATCAAAATCTAAATTTGTAGCCAGTTGATCAGAAGTGAGTGTGGTATATGGATCCCCAGACTTACACCTGGTAACCGAAGTGAGGTCAGTCTTGTGGAGGACTATTTCTTTAACCTATAAATTTTAGATTTGGGGGTAGTTAGTATCAGAAATCATGGTAGTTTTCTTCCTACTTGGGCTGGAATCTGAATTACCTGATTGTGTGCTGCATTCATTCAACCAATTAGCAAAAATATCTTGAGCACCAACTACATGCCAGACACTGAATTGGGGGCTGAGTAAAACATAGATGAATTAATTACAATCCCTGCCTTCAAGGAGGCTGAAATCTGGTACAAAAGGAAACTATAATTGTATGCTAACTATTCATAGAATCATATACAATGTATACCATCAAAGGGAGGATCAATTATAACGTGGAGAGAGGACAGTCCAAGAGAATTTCATAAAAGAGGGGACCTCTGAGCTGGCTTTTGAAAGATGGATAAGCGTTTGCCCCAGGGACAAAGGGAAAAGGGTATACTATCCAATAGGAAGTATATGTGCAAAGGCTCAGTGGTGTGAAGAAGGGAGTAGAA
>NW_028018650.1:0-702 GCF_054177405.1 Leptonychotes weddellii
TGTCTGTGGAATGCCCGAAAAAGGTGATTTTTGAAGGATGGGAGGGAGCCAGCAAAGTCGGAGATCATACACAAAGGCAGAGAGAACACAGACTGTACATTCTGGGACTGGTAAGGAGGTAGTGTGGCTGCTGCAGAAAGAACAGGGGAGAGAGGAGGAGGTGATAGTTAGGAGGACAAGGGGCCAGAGGTGTAGGGCCTTACAGGTAACAGTGAACCAATTGTTGTTTACTGTAAGTGATGGGAAGCCGTTGGAAGGTTTTGAGCAGATAAATGACATGATTTGACTTAAGTTTTTCAAGATTTTCTGGCCACTGTTCTGAGACTACCCTGCAGAGGTAAGAGCAGAGGAGAACAGGGGTTTTCATAATCCAGGTACAAGATGAGTGGTTTGGGCTAGAGAGATGGTAAAGCAGGCGATGAAACATGGTCTTATCCTAGATACATTTCAAAGGTGGAGCTGCCAAGTGTTGCAAATGAACTTGTGTGAGTAGCTAGGAAAATAAAGCAGTCAAAGATGACATCAAAGTGAGACACTGGGGGAAGGAGATTGCCAGAAACTAAGGTGGTGGAGATTGTAGGAGAAGGTGACTTCGAGGAGTAGCAGGAACTCAGTTTTGAATATGGTTAGATTAAGATGCCTATTATGCATGGATCCAATTAAAATGTCAAGTAACAATTGGATAGGTGATTCTGGATGGAA
>NW_028018651.1:0-702 GCF_054177405.1 Leptonychotes weddellii
ACTTCCCCTATGCCCTCCCCTACAGTTCAGTGAGGAGTTTGTTCTTTGCTGAGGGACAAGTTGGTGACAAACCCCACTGGGGTGCAGAAGGACGAGAGGACTGACCTTTTTTAACTCCTGCTTCCAGGAAGTTCTGAGGGCATCACAAACACTTGTGTATACTCTGTGTGGCAGCCAGACAAGAAGAAAGGGCAGGCGCAAGGGCCATTAACTTCACTCCCCTTCCTAAGGGACTTTGGAAGTGAGAGGGAGAAGGATGCTCAAAGCCTATGTGCGTTCACAGTGATGACTTTGTAGATGTCATGTTCATATTCTCCTTAAAGCAATGAGTCACGTGTCTAGTGTATTGCCCCTAGAGAGGGAAAATTAATTGCGTAAAATCCAAATGTGTGGATAAGCGGCTTCAGCCTGATTACCTGCAGATGAGAACCCTTAAGCTTCCAGGGTAAGTGAAGGCCAGCAATGGAAAAGCCAACTTCACCAAGACAAAGCCAGAAACATCAACCATCCTCCTGGGAAGAAGTCTGGCTTGAGTGTGACCCCCTCACCCATCCATTTCTGCAGCTGGCGCCCCCTGAGGCTTCCCATGCTCTCGGGCACTCCTGGAGTCCTTCAGCGCACTCACTTCCCACCTGTACCTGGGGCTGGCCCAGCGCAGACGTCAGGTGTTGTGTAGGAGAGAGGAGTGGTCAGAGTGGAGAG
>NW_028018652.1:0-702 GCF_054177405.1 Leptonychotes weddellii
CATGGTTCATCTCCCCCTCCGATTCCCCCCCTTCATTTTTCCCTTCCTACTATCTTCTTCTTCTTTTTTTAACATATAATGTATTATTTGTTTCAGAGGTACATGTCTGTGACATGCTACTTTATTTAAAAAAGATTTTATTTATTTATTTGCGAGAGAGAGAGTGAGAGAGTACAGGAGCAGGGGCAGAGGGAGAGGAAGAGGGAGAAGCAGGCTTCCCGCTGAGCAGGGATCCCAATGTGGAGCTCGATCCCACGACCCCGGGATCATGACCTGAGCCAAAGGCAGACACTTAATGACTGAGCCATCCAGGAGCCCCCACATGCGACTTTTGACATTATGGGGAGCAGTCAATCAGTTGCTGTATGGGGTTGAATTCCTTCATACAGAGAAAATGTTCAATAAAGAGCTGATAAAAGAATAAAGGGATGAAAATCGGGTCATTATTTTCCTTTTTGGGGGGAAATAAAACAGGGTAGAATATTGGATATGAGTCTAGGAAAATAGGAATATTGGCCCAAGAAATTCTTTCTGCCATTTAGGATTAGAGGTGGGATAACCCTATGTGGGTAGAACTTTAGAGAATTTAATAATAAAAACAAGATATAAAGGCAAGACCCAAGAAAAACCCACGTTAAGGGTATATATGCTCTTTGGCCTCATATCTACTTGTGAATAATACTTTCAGGGAATGCGACAGTG
>NW_028018653.1:0-702 GCF_054177405.1 Leptonychotes weddellii
GCGGCAAGAGGCAGGGACCCTGCTTTACAGCAGTGGACTCTGAGGCCTGGGCTGCAGCAAGGAAGAGCCAGGCTGCACCCCACCTGCCGCCTCGCCCCACCTGCCTCCCCCTGTCCTCTCCGGAGGCCTCCGTCACCCCCACCAATGGCACTTGGGCCCTAGGTGGGCACCGAGAGGATTCATTTAGTGACCTCCCGGCCCGTCTGCCTGGGGCAGCCCTGCCTCCATCACTGTCCCAGGTTTGAGTGGGCGACCTGAGTCAGGTGCCTAGAGAAAGGCGCAGGAAGCTGGCTTTTAGACGAGAAACAGCTTTGGAGGGTGCTGGCTTTCACCGGGACCCCTGGGAAATGGGACGGGGTGACGGCCAGGGGGCTGGGGATGTGGAGAATGGAGGTCGGGACCCCTGGGGTCCTGGCAGGAGGCAAGGGAGTCTTTCGGGTCACTCTCCTTGGTGCCACCTCTGTCCACTTCCTTAGCTGGCACCCAGGGGCCCCCGAGCCAGGTCTCTCCTTGCTGCTCACAGCTGCACAGATTCAGGAGGCCGTTAGGGGCCCTTCTGGCCAGTGGCCTTTGGCTGGCTGAGTGCCCAGATGCCCGTTCGCTGGCTGGGCCACGGAGCTGACCTCTCACCTGTCCCCGGCCTGGGTCTGAGGCGAGCTCCCACCCAGCCCCAGACTGGGGCATCAACAATTAAAGTCCCTC
>NW_028018654.1:0-702 GCF_054177405.1 Leptonychotes weddellii
AGTTAATGATGAACTCATAGGGGACATAAATGTTTTTAGCTATACACTTACTAGCTATTTTCTCTCTGGACTTTCTTTGTAAGAAACATATTCAATGCTAAATGTGATCTTTTAAGTTACTTCATTTTATTTTTATTTATTTTTAATAATTGAGATAATAATGTCTTGATGTTAAATAAACATTTGCTCCATGTAAAATACATGCTCTCCAATCCATATATAGTTATTTGCTCTTATCATCTTATAAGCGTTGTGGCTCTGGGATTTGAAAAAGGTAATTAAATATAAAGCAGTGGGTATTTTTGTGGAGAAGGCACCTAATAATAGAGGTTAATTAGCTGCTTGAATGGCAATAGGCCTATAATGAAAAACCACAAAGGAACACATAAGCAATTAAAAATAGAGCAAATACAATAGAATCCTAATGTATTTATATACATCAAATTTAATAAACACCATACAAGTGTTTTCTAGGATTTACCCATTCAGGTTTAAAATACAACAGAACACCATAATTTTATTTTATATATTTTTTTCTTTCTCAAATTTTTATTTAAATTCCAGTTAGTTAACATACAGGGTAATATTAGTTTCAGGTGTAGAATTTAGTGATTCCTCACTTACATACAACACCCAGTGCTCATCACAAGTGCCCTCCTTAATACCCATCACCCATTTAACCCACCCACCTGCCACCACCCC
>NW_028018655.1:0-702 GCF_054177405.1 Leptonychotes weddellii
TTTTTCCCTTGGCTTATTTGTTTTATCTTTCTCTGACTGACTTACTTCACTTAGCCTTATACTGTCTAGCTCCATCTCTGTCATTGGAAATGGCAAGATTTCATTCTGTTTTATGGCTGAATAATATTCCATTTTATAGATATACCACATCTTCTTTATCCATTCATCAATCCATGGACATCTGGGCTGCTTCCATACCTTGACGATTATAAATAATGCTGCTATAAACATAGAGGGGCATGTATCCCTTTGAATTAGTGTTCCTGTATTCTTTGGGTAAATACCCAGTAGTGCGATAGCTGGATCATAAAGTAGTTCTATTTTTAACTCTTTAAGGAACCTCCATACTGTCAGGCGTCCTGTCCACATAGCTACCTTATCCCGGTTCTGTTTATGGGTCCCTCCGTTTGCCCCTTCAGCCTTATAAGAAGTCTAATTTCCCTGCCTTTGCTAATTTAGGATGCTACAGAATCCTTTGGTGTTTTTTTAACCCTGCTACCCAGCTTGAGTGCATCATCTGTTTCCCTCCAGGACCTTGACTGAGAGAAAGCAGCACCCAGGGATAGCGCATACCCTTGCCATTTTTCTCATATTATTGAGACTGCCCCTTGGCTTTCATCATAATTAGGATTTTGGCAGTTGGTGTGAGATAAGTGTTCTACATTATGTTCAGGAAGTATCCGTCTCTTTGTGATTTTCTGA
>NW_028018656.1:0-702 GCF_054177405.1 Leptonychotes weddellii
ATAGGAAATTAGGATTCACCTTTGTTCTGAGGAACTGTAATAAAAATTTCTTATATTCTTAGGTCTAAATATCTTAGCTCCATCTGGTTCAGCTGCACTTGTCTAGACCCTGCTTCAGTTTTTTAAATAATGAAAGTACTTTACTAGGGAAATAAAAATAGCAAACGCTGATCACTTGTGGCTTGTGAAAGAACACATTGCCTAATAATATATAGATACGAGTCCTGATGAGTTGTAGTTTATGACTGCTCACAAAACTAATCTACTCACATGGCACAGTAAAGCAAATCAATGTACAAAATAACATACCTTGCAATCAAGCAATGTAAATAAATCAGATAATCAACCTAAAATCAATATGCAAGTAAACATGAAATAACCAAAAGTGTGAATATGAGTGGTGATACAAATCATGTCACCTTTTTCTTTTCTATCAAATTTAGCTAGTGATTAGAAAAATCTCCCTAGATGGTTCTAAAGTACATATTTCCTGGCTATGTCCCCTAGAGATTAGAATTCAGGGATTTGGAGTAGGATCTGAGAACACTAATAAGCTATGAATATAAACATTTGAAAAATGAGTAGTTATGATGCTGTGTTAATATTTCTTAGTCAACGTTGTCACTGACCACTTAAAATGAGATTACTATAAGGAGAATCGTGTGTAATCTGAAATGCTTGTAAATACTTTTAAAGTTATTA
>NW_028018657.1:0-702 GCF_054177405.1 Leptonychotes weddellii
CTTTGTCAGGACAGGCTGGGGGACCACCCCCTCCTCAACCTGAAAGGGTGGTGGGAGCACACAGTGAGAAGTGGACCCGCCCGTGGCCCTTACTTAGCAATATTCATTTAAGGTTTCTTCCATGTGTTTACTAAAACCTACTAAGGTTGGTAGCTTATTTCATCACTGAATAATATTCCATACTATAGACCTACCAGTTCGTTTTTCCACCCTTCTATTGAAGAGCATCTTTGTTGCTTCCAGGTTTTGGCAATTACAAATAAAGCCACCCAGGAGCCCCTATAAAATGTTTTATGTAGGCCTAACGGTAATCAAACAAAAACAAAAACAAAACCCACCAAAACCTATAGTAGATACGCAAAAGATAAAGAAAAGGAATCAAAGCATACCACTACAGACCAAATCACAAAGGAAAACAGCAAAAGAGGAAGAAAGGAAGAAGGGAACTATAAAACAGACATAAAACAATGAATATGAGGAATTCTTAATCTCAGGAAACAAACTGAGGGTTGCTGGAGTGGGGGCGGTGAGAGGGATGGGGTGGCTGGGTGATAGACATTGGGGAGGGTATGTGCTATGGTGAGTGCTGTGAATTGTGCAAGACTGTTGAATCACAGATCTGTACCTCTGAAACAAATAATGCAATATATGTTAAGAAAAAAAAAAGAAGATAGCAGGAGGGGAAGAATGAATGGGGAGAAT
>NW_028018658.1:0-702 GCF_054177405.1 Leptonychotes weddellii
ACTGAAGAGGAACTAGAGCATCATAAATACTCAGTCTGTGATCGGGATCAAACTTTGGTTCTCAAACAACCAGTTAATGCTGCTGAGGCTTTCAATTCTAATGAACTACTAGAGGGCCATCAGATTCTTTTAAAATTTTGTTAATATAAACGCAAGGAGAAAAAGCTGAGCACAAGTACAGTCAATATTTTTTAAAATACCTAAGCAAAGAACAAAAGATGACTACTCAGAATTTTAAATTATTACTTTTGAATACTTAGTATAGCATAGCGCTGCTTAATTAGAAAACAAAATAATATATTTACCTCTGAGAATAATTTTTCAAAAATAATAAAATTTTATTCATTAATTCATGTATCCATCCACAGATTCATTAAATATAAACTGAATTCCAACAATATTCTAGGGGATATGACTGTCAGAAATGCAAATATGACGTAGCCCTTCAAATACTTACATATTTTTTAATTATAAAATTCATGTACTTACAGGAAATGCGAAAAAAATGACAAAGAAGCAAAAAAATATATAGTAGATAGCTAAATATATACAGATAAAATGAACACTATGTTCATTGCAATACATAACCCTCCATTTTCTAACTCACAGGAACACATGAAAATATACATTAAACATGTATATTATATTTGTAAGTGCTTTCTTAAGCTTTTTTCACTTGGTAGGAAATACAATTATTTTCCA
>NW_028018659.1:0-11190 GCF_054177405.1 Leptonychotes weddellii
TGGCCCAAGTGACATCATTTGGGGCCTGCGGGTTTCTTTTCACAGTTCTGTGAGTATCAGTCACACAGAGTGGGCCAGCACGCATGTTCTTACGTACACACACATGCACACAAAACCCGCATTGGTCACTCCACTGTTGACTCCATCTGTATTAGAAAAACCCAGTCTTGTCCTTCTGTGTGTCTCCTTTACTTTTACACAAAACGCTTCACCCCGCTGACACTTCTGGTCACCACATATATGGGGGTTCCCCCCACCAAGCAATTCTCTGCCACACCAGTTGGGTGTCCTATAATTCAAATCCATTCTGACACTGTCTCCCCAGAGGTAGCGCCGGATCCCGCAGGCAAGGGTCCCCCAAGACTGCCCCCACTTCAGATGCCAATCACAAGTCCAGCTTGTCACCTGTCCTTCTCACTGATCGGTGGTACATCTGAAGTTCCCATGACTCCCTCCTCAGATTCAACTAATTTGCTAGGGCAACTCACAGAACTCAGGGAGCACATTTGCCAGTTTATTAAAGGAGATGACAAAGGATACAGATGAACAGCCAGAGGAAGGGGTACATAGGGTGAGGTCTGGGAGGGTCCCAAGCAGAGGGGCTTCTGTGCCTGCAGGAGTTGGGGGTGCATCACCCTCCCAGTGTGGATGTGTTTTCCAACGTGGAAGCTTCCCAAACCCCATCCTGTTGGTATCTGGGGGGCCTTATGGAGGCTTACTCATGTAGGCACAATCAATTATTAACTCCATTTCCAGCCCCTCTGCCCTCTCTAGAGAATGGGGGGTGGGGCTGAAAATTCCAAGCTTCTAATCATGGCTTGGTCCTTCTGGTGACCAGCCCCCATCCAGGAGCCCACCCAGAGATGCCTCAATGGAACAAACGATACTCCGGGTGCTCTATCTCTTCGGAATTTACAAGGGTTTTGGGAGCCCCGTGTCAGGCAGGGATGGGGTCAAAAGCCCAAATATTAGCACAAGATGCTCACAATGTCCTCATCACTTAGGAAATTACAAGGGTTTCAGGAGCTCTGTGCCGGGAACCGGGGCAGACACAAATATATATATTTTCTATCCTCTCGCACCATCCTTTTCAGATCTCCAGTAATAGCGATGCCTCCTCCCTTCAAAGCCCGGGGAAACAAAGCCAGGGCCACACCGGCAGCACCATAGTGGGTCTTTGTGGGGGGGGGGTGGGGGCAGCGTTAGTAGTGGAGGAAGGCACGAAGCATGAACATGAAGTACTGTGTCCTTGCCCCAGGAGAGGGGCACAAGAAGGGAACGTTTCCTCCCTCCTCCCCAGATCCTGGTTCCGGCCCTGATGGTAACCGCGGAGAAGGACCCCGTGCTCGTTCCTGAGATGTCCAAGCATATGGAGGACTGGGTAAGGGAACGGTCCTGCCCTGGGGTCATCGGCGCATCCCGGCAGAGGGCATGGGCGGCCGAGGAAAGATGGCAGCTGAGGCCACAGAGCAGGAGATCTGCTTGAACCACTTGCTGGACAAGGTTCTCCATAGCATCACTGTCACCTCTTGGGAGCTGTTGTCATAACCAATGCTGCCTTCCCCTGCACCGGCGTGGCCTGTCACTCACTCACTCATGCATTCGTTCATTCGTTCATTCATTCATTCATTTCATGGGCTTTTACCGTGCATGTAAGTGTGTTGGCCCAGTGCTAGATTCTGGGACGGGAAGGATGAATAAGATACGGAGCCCATCCTTGGGGAGCCCACTGTCAGCATTTAATCCCGAACCCAGGAGAGAGTGAAGGAGAGGGCACGGTTAGGAATGAGGTCTTTGCAGAGGTGCTGACCTTGGTGAACATCTGGCCTTGGTGAACAACTAAGGCTTGCCTGGCAGAGAGAATGGAGACAGGGTGAGAGGCAGGGAACATTCGGGACATGCTGGGAGAATGGCAGGAATTCCAGAAGGCTGGAAGATTCTCCTGAGCCCACTGGGCCAGGCTGAGCTTTGTACATCCATCCATGAGCATAAGCCACTGAAGGGGATTGACAGGTGACAACCTTGTGGGTTGGAAGCTCACTCTGCTACAAATGTGGAGGTTGGTAGAAAGTGGGGAGGCTTGCAGGTGGGGTGACCATGGGCTGGCTCATTTATCCTGCCCAGCTGCTGGGGGCAGTTCCATGGCTGTGGCTTTGTGAGCATCATCAGACACAGCAGACAGTGTGTTAAGTGGGATGCAGTGTGGGCTCTAGAGCCCACTGACAGAGGGCTGCAGAAAGCCATGAGCCCGTTGGGGGGTTGGGGGGGTGCTCATTCTCTCTGGCCCTACCCTCTGAAGGTTTCTGTAGAATTTCCAGTTCTTCAGCTGGCCCTTTCCAGCCCTGGCAACTGACCGCTAACCTTGCTGAGGTTTGTGCTTGGAAGGGGCTGCACTTGCCTCTGGGAGGAAAGCCACATTTTTTCCCCAGCATTTTCTACATCATATTGCGCAGTTCAAGGCTTGTGTCGGGAGGGAGCCCGCATGTGCCGAGTGCAGTGCTGCTCCCTCTCCATCCTTGGGGCTCATTGCTCTGACCCGCTGTGGGGATTCAGGATCCAAAACGGGAGGCTGAACAGCCCTGCGTGCAGACCACCAGGGAGAAGGGAGGCAGCCTGAGAGGGGGGCACTCAGTCACGTCTGCATGGCAGGAGCCACACAACAACCAGGCATTTTCCAGACGGTGAACAAGCCATGTCCTAATAATTCTAAAGAGAAGCAATTTGTGGTGATCAGTACAAGGCAGCCCTGAATTTGAATCTTAGCTCCACCACCTGCTGTGTGGCCTCGGGCAGGTTACCTAACTTTTCTGAGCCTTCATCTTACCCCATAGGATTATGGTCACGGTTAGAGAAGGCAATGCACGTAGAGTACCTGGCACATAGTAGGAACTCAATAAATGCCCATTCCTATCCTAAATAACGGAGGGTCTTCGGGGGTGGCCTGGGGGAGCACTAACCAAAAGCCAGACTCATTTGCATTCTGCCATTGACTTTTCTGGGTGGGGTTTTCTTGCAGATCCCCTACCTGAAAAGGGGACACATTAAGGATTGTGGACACTGGACACAGATGGAGAAGTAAGGAGATGTGGCAGGGTAGCGGGGTTGGGGGGGATCCCCTGATTGGAGATCAGGACTTCCTGTTCACCTCCAATAAGGCCTTTCCCGGCTTGGCCATTCCCTTCTTCACCTCTGCTTTCACATGGGGTGAGTGGGTCCAGACAGGTGTGAATTGCCCTTTCTTCCCTTTCCAGGCCCACCGAGTTGAATCAGATCCTCACTGAGTGGCTGGAGACTGATGCCAGGGACCCACCGGTGGTCTCGAAGCTTTAGGGTGTGGCTCGTGCCAGCCCCCAGCAGGCCTTCAAGCCCTTCTTCTGTTGGGTGCTCCTCTTGGAACCCATCATTTAATTTTAGTTAATATAAATCTGAATTGCCCTGTCTGGCAGGCAATAGCTTCCAGGTGGCTCAGGGCAGACCCAACCCTTCCCTCTAGCCGTTCCTTCCCCAGCCACGTCCAGAAGCCATGTCTCCTCCAGGTGTGGCCCCTCCCCGAGGCTTCAAGCCCTCATCGTCTCCTGCCCAGAGCCGCGCAGCACTTGGGTGGGAAATACCCATGCCTCACTGCTCAGAGGAATCCATCTAGCCACACATGATAAAATATTTTCTTAGCAGCTGTAGAAGTTTCTCCCGAGTGTTGGCTACCGCACGCAGTTGTTAACTGTCTGCCCTGCGAGATGGTAAGGCCCGTGAGATTGGCGGCTGCCTGTCTAGGTGATGCATCCTTGATCCTAACCCAACAGATGCCTGGCATTTTGTAGATGCTCATTAGATGTTTGCTGGGTGACTCAGAGAATGGAAGCATGGGTGGATGGATAGATAAATGGGTTCATTTCAAATTCTTGATTTTGATGTCCTACCGGGTGAGGTAGATGGCCAATCGCATGACTGTGTCCACCATACAAAGCCTCGATGGAACAAGACTCTTGGGGCGCCCGGCTGGCTCAGTCGGTAGAGCGTGCGACCCTTGATCTCAGGGTTGTGAGTTCAAGCCCCAAGTTGGACGTGGAGCCTACTTTAACATGAATGAATGAATAAATGAATAAATAAATAAATAAAGTGTAGAAAAAAGACTCTTATTAAAATGACTCCCAGCATATCTGTTAATGGAGCTAAATTCAGAAGGAGAAGACCTCCAGATGCTAGTCCTCTACGAATCTTAGCATTAATTGGATACAGTACATCAGTGGGTTTCTGCTGCGTAGAATAGAAAGGCAATTTTTGTAATAACACAGCTGAAGTATTTATGGTTACTGTAGATGCTTACAGTTTTAGCATTTATGAGTGGGATCACTTTGTCAGTTTACCTAAATATGTTTTGTCATATTTACATACAAGGGTTTTGAGGCTGGTACTTACTTTTGAAAGAATATCAATGATGTTTGTACTCCTATAAGCACTCTTTTTTTCACTGTGGTAAAATATACATAAAATTTACCATTTTAACTATTTTCAAGTGTACAAGTTCAGTGGCATGAAGTACACTCACTTTGTTGTGCAACCATCACACCGTTTGCCTCCAGAACATTTCCATTGTCCAAACATAGACCATACCCATTAAACACTAACTCCACGTTCTCCCTCTCCCTAACCTATGGCAACCCCCATTCTGCTTTCTGTCTCTATGAATATGACTATTCTAGCTAATTCACACAAATGGAATCATACAGTATTTGTCTTTTTGAGACTGGCTTATTTCACTCTAAGATCCTTTTTTTGTTTGTTTTTTGTTTTAAGATTTTGTATGTTTATTTGTCAGAGAGAGCACAAGCAGGGGGAGCAGCAGGGGGAGGGAGAAGCAGGCTCCCCACTGAGCAAGGAGCCCAAAGTGGGGCTCCATCCCAGGACCCTGGGATCATGACTTGAGCCGAAGGAAGAGACTTAACCGACTGAGCCACCCAGGCGTCCCACTATAAGATCTTTAAGGCTCATTTATGTTGTAGCCTGTATTAGATATTCCTTCCATTTTAAGGCTGAATAATATTCCATTGTCTGGATATGCCACATTTTGTTGATGCACTCGTCTGTTGGCTGACACTTGAGTTGCTTCTACCTTTTGGCTGCTATTAATAACGCTACTATGAACATGGTGTACAAATACCTCTTTGAGTCCCTGCTTTCAGTTCTTCTGAGTATATACCCAGAGGTGGAATTGCTGGATCATGTGGTAATTCTGTTCAATTTTTTGAGAACCCATACTGTTTTTCCAGAGTGGCTGCATCATTTTTCATTCCCATCAGCAATGCAAAGGGTTTCATTTTTTTCACATCATCACCAACACTTGTTATTTTCTGAGTTTTGGATAATAGCCATCCTCATGGGGGCGCCTGGGTGGCTCAGTTGGTTAAGCGACTGCCTTCGGCTCAGGTCATGATCCTGGAGTCCTGGGATCGAGTCCCGCATCGGGCTCCCTGCTCGGCGGGGAGTCTGCTTCTCCCTCTGACCCTCCCCCTCTCATACTCTCTCTCTGTCATTCTCGCTCTCAAATAAATAAATAAAATCTTTAAAAAAAAAAAAATAGCCATCCTCATGGAGGTGTAATGATATCTCACTAGAGTTTTGATTTGCATTTCCCTAATACTTGGTGTTGTTGAGCATTTTTTCATGTGCTTGTTGGCCATTTGTATATCTCCTTTGGAGAAATGTCTATTCAAGTCCTTTGCCCATTTTAATTCATGTTTGTTTTCATGTTGAGTTGTAGGAGTTCTTTATATATTGTGGATATTAATCCCTTGTAAGATATACGATTTACAAATATTTTAGCCTATTCCATGGGTCATAAACCCATTTTTAATCAATTATAAAATAACTCCCACATCTAAAAGGCCTTGGTTAAGACCTAACTTGTGTTTCTTCTGCAGTTCCTCACTGTTTTCCATGATGTTTGTGCCAAACCCCCCAGAATGGGGCTGAATGTATCAGCATTGGAGAGTAGGTGTGACCATTTGGCTTATGTCAGAATTTCAAAGACAGAAACAATTCTTGGTTTATGCAACTCAGAAAATTCCAGAGAAAGCCCCCAAATACTAGTCTTTTTTGCCATTTGAATAGATTGAGGAGATGGATATTTGGTCTTTTTCTCGATCAATTATCCTGGATTCGAGTGCAAAAAGGACTCAAAAGCAGGGGACATTTTAGACAGTGTCATTCCTTTTGGTCTTATGTATTGAGTGAATTTTATGCCCCGCATCACATTTTAAAAAGAATGAGTAAGACAAGGAAGTAATATCTGCAGGTCAGAAATCTAATAAACACTCTTCCAAATGTTCACACTATTTCAAAGAAGTGTTCAGTTACCACGTACAAATTGTATATTAAGGAGCTCATTCAGATCGATGAACAAGTATGAGAGGAGAAAAGGTCACAAAACAAGCTTCAGTGACCATTGAAGCAGTCACATTAATTTCCCTTGCCAACAAAGGTTTGAAAAAATTAAGACTCAGCAATTATTGAACTAGCTGAGCCCCTCAGGCAGGAGGAAATAAGCAATAAACCATCACCCTCAACCCCGGGATGGTGGCAGCGCAGATTGAATTAACGGATACACACACTGTTTTTGCTGATTTTTATATTCCTTTCATGTCATTTTATGTTTTGCAATAAAGGCAATTTGTAAGATTGATGTGACTGGCTTGCGGGCTGGGGGGAAAAGCGTTCTATCCAAGGGCAGTAGCAGGAGGTGAAGAAAGAAAACAGTGCATGACTCCAGGCTCAGGGAAATCTCCGCAGGGGAGGGATGGGAGCCCCTCGGGCAGCTCGGGGGCACAATCCAGGCCCACCCGCTCCCCACAGCACCTGGCTTCCCAAATGTCTCAGCGCAGAATGCATTCACCAAAAGGAGAAACCGTGAGTCTGACTGTGGTTGAATGGGGCATCTGTGGTGGGGACAGGACATACATGGCCTTAAGTTGTGGGGACAAGGCTTAATGGAGGGAAATGAGTTGTTACTTATTTGGGGTGATACCAGGCTGACCTACAGCGCTCTCCTCTCCTCCCTGCCATGGACCTCTCTGCCCCCACCCCCCCAGGCTTGATAGTCACCTCATCTGTGGGCCACGGTTCCAGGGCCTCCTTCCAGGGCTTTGGGACAGTAGCCAAGCCAACCAGGAGCTTTCTTCACCCCTCAGTCCCAAGGCCTCCAACCACTGTGTCCCTCACCAAGCCCTGCCTTTCCCAAGCAGGGAATCTGAAGTTCTCTGGGGATGGGGAGCTCCCTCCCCATCTCTTTTCTCTCCAGACAACGGAGCCACCGCACTAGAGGGCACAGGCCCTACCTCTTCCATCAGGGACAGCCCAAGAGCCAGGCCTTGCTCTTCTGTCTCCTGAAGGTCTCGGTGGAGACCCCCAGCCTCAGGAGCTAGTAGCCACCCGGCGTTAATTTGCTTGGGCTGCCCTTACAAAGTACCACAGACGAGTGACTTCAGCAGCAGAGATTTATGTTCTCACAGTCCTGGAGGCCGGAACTTAGAGATCAAGCTATCAGCAGGGTTGGGGTCTCCTGAGGCCTCTCTCCTTGGCTTGCGGATGGCCGCCTTTTCCCGGAGTCCTCACGTGGTCTTCCCTCTGTGTGCCTATGTCCTACTCTCCTTATAAGGACACCAGTCCTATTAGATCAGGGCCCATCCTAAAGACCTCATTTTAACTTAAGGACCTCTTTAGAGGCCTTATCTCCATATACAGTCACGTTCTAAGGTGCTGGGGGTTAAGGCTTCACCATAGGAATTTGGGAGGAACACAGTTCAGCCTCTAACAGCCCTTCCCCGAAAGTCAGCTCTGTTCTGTGGCCCCAGGACTTGCCTTTCTATGACCGAGTGCTGAGCCACCATAGAAAGCAGTACGTCCTGGGCTGGGTGGGCTTTCCCTGCGGTGAGCACATGGCTGCCACCCCCACCTCATACACAGACATTTGTATCTGGGGGCGGGGGTACAGTCGTTCACACCCACGTGCACTCGCCAGCTTGGTGGAAATCCTGGTTTGGGGGTTACAGATGTGACTCCGACACTCCCCCTTTCCAGGACTTTTCTCCCGCATCTCTGACCCCAGTTCCACTCCTTCAGCCCAGTCTTTCCTCCACCCCAACTCCAGAGCTGTTGCTCATGCTTCCCGCTACACACCAGCCCTTGGCTTGGGGGGATCTGATAAGCTGAGATCCTCAGTGGCTGTTTGTTCATTGCACAAATGTGCTTTGGGCGCTGGCTCTGTGCCAGACACTAGCTAAGGGTTGGCAAGAAGAGGGTAGTGTCCCCAGAATCCTGCCACCAGCAGCTCCCTGCTGGGGCAGATGCAAGAGCTTGCTGCCATTTCAAGCTCCCATGGTGTCCCGATGCTCCTCATCCATCTGCTCTAAACTTTATATGGACCCAGAGAATTAGGCAAAAGTGCCCCAGATTTGTTGAGGAGGAAAACGAGATTCGCAGAGGTTAACAGGCAAAGCGTGGATGAGGAACCCGGGTCTGTCTGCCCTGAAGCCTGGGGAAGGGAAGGCCTCTGCTAGAAGACTCTGCCTGGGCTGTGTCTCTTGTCTCCCCTCCCCCACCCTGGGCTAAGCCACCAGCCTCCTGTTCTGTCTCCCCATAGCGATGGGTGGCTTGCTGTATCCATGGCCCAAGCCTGACAAATGAGCTAACTAACCCAGACGCAGAGTCCGTCTGCACGGGCATGCCACATGGACCCTCCTCCAAGCAGGCACCAAGGGAGCTCCTACGTTAAGACCCCCACGGGCCTCCCACATCACAGCCTCCCCTGACCTATGGAATTAAGGACCCAGGTTTGAAGCGGCGGGGTCCTTCGGTTCCAGAATGCCTAGAGTTGGGGTCAGAGGTCCAACAGCTTCCAACAACAAAGCAGCCACCTCTTAAACTCTGCTCTTCCACCTCGCAGACTGAGAAGGGCCCCTGAGGCAGGGGGCAGGCCTGAGCTGCTATTTGTCTGGGTGGAGCTTGTCGCAACACTGTTTATCCACCTTTGCCGGGGGCCCAAAGCCCCTTGGTGTGCGGAGGATACGGAGCCAGCCCTGGGCTCACAGGTCGCCGTGCTGCCTGCTCCAGGCCCTCGCTCCACCTCACCTCTGCACCCTGCCGCCCAGTGCTCGGCTCCCGGAGGAGGCCACAGTCAGCCGAGGCCACCGACCCACCACTGGAGCCATGGTAGGGTAACCACACAGCCGGTCAGCCCAGCAGGCTGGGCCCATGAACCAGGCACGGGAGGACAAAGTTAGGTCACGTCTGGGGCCTCGGGGAGGCCTCGGGGACCCTCTTGAATTGGACTTGAGGCTCAAGGGGTGGCACTGGGGTGTTGGGGAAAGCATGGGAGAGGAAAGCCTGGGTTGGACTCCAGTGTCTTGACTTGATTGCTGTGTGTGCTTGGGGAAGTTACTTCACCTCTCTCAGCTTCCGTTTCTGCTCCTGAAAATGGGAGTAATATTACCTATTTTGTGACTTTATTATAAGGTCTGTAAGATAACAATGTATAGAGGATTTCAATACAGTGCTCCGTACACAGGCCTCATCCAGCAAATGGGAGGCTTATCCCCAGGGCTCCCTGCTTTGGTCTAGAGGCCAGGAAGGCTGCTGCGGAGTCTCCCAGACTCGGCCCTTCCTAGCAGGAGGAGCCTGGTGGGAGAGCTGAAGGCCAGCTCCAAGTCCTCCTGGAGCCACCAGGCCAGCTCAGGCCGGCCCTTCCCCAGTCGCCCTGCTCAGCCGGAGTCCACCTGCTGGGTCCCTCCGAGAGGTG
The DNA here is from genome assembly GCF_054177405.1 of Leptonychotes weddellii. Taxonomy (NCBI): domain Eukaryota; kingdom Metazoa; phylum Chordata; class Mammalia; order Carnivora; family Phocidae; genus Leptonychotes; species Leptonychotes weddellii. The sequence goes on from NW_028018659.1 coordinate 9,791, forward strand.
CCCCAGACGGACGGGGGACAGGAGCCCTGCGGCCTACTTTCCCGGCTCCACCCCTGACCCCGTCCCTTCTACTGAGAATGGACAATGTTTCCCGTGTGATCCGCCCCCGTGGCCGCGAGGGGTCAAGGGAGATCACAGGAAGCCCCGCACGTAGCTGCTCAGCTTCAGAGCTTCCGACGCGTGTTGCATCTTCCCACTGGCCCTGAGAGGTGACCAGGGCAGAGGAGCCTGGCTGGGCGCCCGGGCCCCAGCCTCCCGTCCTATGATGGCGGGAGCGTGGGAGGGCGTCCGGGCAGCCCGCGGCCACATATCTGTGGCCTCCCAGCTTTCTTGCCCTCACAGGTCCATGGATACAAAGGAGTCAAGTTCCAGAACTGGGCTAGGACCTATGGCTGTTGTCCAGAAATATACTATCAGCCCACGTCCGTGGAGGAGGTCAGAGAGGTGAGTGTGCATCTACGGCTGGAGACCAGGCCCTGCCCCGGAGAGGAGGCAGGGACTGGGGACGTGCCGGGCTAGGACCCCCCACCTCCACACCCCCTCCACCCCAGAACCGCTGGCCAGGCGAGAGCTCCGCGAAGCCGGCTGCAGTCCGGGCCCTGGCCTCCCCTGCTTCAGCGCCCCGTTACAACTGTCTGGTTCACCAGTGACGGCCGGCATTGCACTTCCAGCTCAGACCTCTCCTCCGGGCGTTCTCCTTGTGTGTCTCAAGGTCATCACAGACCTCCATGCCCCAAACTACACTTCCAGTGTTCTTTTGTTCTTGACTTAAACCTCTTTTGTGCCTGTCTCTGCGTGGGGCACCTGCTTGCTCAAATTGGAGGCCAAGAAGTGGGGCATTACCCTTATCTGGCATCAGTAAGTCTTGCCCCAGAAGCTTCCAGAATCCATCCCCTTCTCTAAGGTACCATTGCCGCTCTCCATGCCCAATCCGCCATCCCTTCCTTAACCACCATGACCTGCGGTGGCCTTGTCCCTGGTCTCCCTGCTTCAGTTCTTACTTCCTTGGAATGTAATTTCCACATCAGTAGAAGTAGTTTTCTTTATTTCTTTTTTTTTTTTTTAAAGATTTTATTTATTTATTTGAGAGAGAGAGAATGAAAGACAGAGAGCATGAGAGGGAGGAGGGTCAGAGGGAGAAGCAGACTCCCCGCTGAGCAGGGAGCCCGATGCGGGACTCAATCCCGGGACTCCGGGATCATGACCTGAGCCGAAGGCAGTCGCTTAACCAACTGAGCCACCCAGGCGCCCCAGTAGTTTTCTTTCTTAAAATGTAAGCTGGATGGGGCTACTCCCCTGCTTCAAGCCGTTCAGAGGCTCCCTATTGTACGTGGAGTAACACTGTAACTCGACTCCCAAGGCCATATATCACCTGACCTTGGTTCACCCTTTGTTCATAA
>NW_028018660.1:0-702 GCF_054177405.1 Leptonychotes weddellii
GGATCATGACCTGAGCCGAAGGCAGTCGCTTAACCAACTGAGCCACCCGGGCGCCCTCTGGATATGTTCTATATATATTTTTGATGATTTTATTTATCAGTTGAGAGATTGATAGAGAATGTGCACGGGTGCGTGGTGGGGAGGAGCAGAGGGAGAGGGAGAGAGAATCTCAAGCAGACTCCCTGCTGAACTCGGAGCCCACAGCCCTGAGATGATCTGAGCCAAAATCAAGAGCCAGACACTTACCAGACTGAGCCACCCAGGCACCCCGGATGTCTTCTATATTTTAAAAACACTTCTGTTTGTCTCCCCTCCCAGCCCTGTGTACCGTGTTGCATCTGACAGAGAGGCTTTTCCTTGATCACCCGCACAGACTCACAGGCAACAAAGTTCAGTATGTGAAGCTTATTTACCTTTCCCCATTGGATCGGGTGGGGCAAACCGTGGCAGGAGCCTGAGAAACGGTGGTGCGTGCGGGGTGGGAGGGCTGGCTGCGGAGGGCCCCGCGCTCCCTCCCCAGCATGCTTTGTCCTTGCGCTTGCAGGCAGTACCACCGGGCCCTGGTGGCGGTGCTCCTGAGCCGCACCTGGCGCGTACGCAGGCAGGCCCAGCACACGGTCCGGAAGCTGCTGTCCTCTCTTGGGGGCTTTAAGCTGGCATTCGGGCTCCTGGAGGAGCTGAAGGCTGTCCTCAGTTCTCACA
>NW_028018661.1:0-702 GCF_054177405.1 Leptonychotes weddellii
ATGAATCATGGAACACTTCATCTAAAACTAATGATGTAATGTATGGGGATTAACATAAGAATAAAAAAAAAAAATCTAAAAAAAAAAAAAAGACACTCAAGGAAGACCAAAGCCTGTAAAAGAAGCAGAGCTGCACTGACGAGCCCATCCTGTTGTTCTGGAGCTTGCTGCAGATTGAATATAACTCCTCCTGCCTTTGGATGAATGTTAGGGCCATGACCCATGAAGACAGGTTCAGTCCACTGAAATTAGTGACCAGCACGGCCATGGCCATGGCACCTGGATGCACACCACTGGCCCCTGCCTGAAAATAAATTTGTCCCTGCAGGGGAAATAGCAAACTGGATGATCCCACTTTGAATTCTGTGTATTAGCATCGATACTCCAATAGGAAAGGGTCTTATCCAAAAACTGAGAAAAGTGAGTTTTGCATTTGCCTGTGTATCTTGGCTTACACAGATTGAAACAAATGAGGCTTCTGATTGGAACATTCATTGAAGAACCCTTGAAACTCATCAGCACTGTGGCTTAATTTAATTTAATTTTTGTTACCACATGCCAATGAGGTAAGCAGTGTACTTAATATACAGAGCCCTGTGCTCCCCAAGGGGCTTCTATTATTGCATGAGTCTCTGTAAGCAACAGGAACCAACTTCAGAGATTGTAAAAACTATTCCTTTATTTGGTGAAACTTCTCTGGGG
>NW_028018662.1:0-702 GCF_054177405.1 Leptonychotes weddellii
ATTAAGCCTTATTTAAAAGAATGACAGCACTGTCTCTGGAAAAGGGGAGATTGTGGGTATCTGAAACACCCACAAGATTTGAACTAAAACTGAGGAATTTTGACCCAGAAATACTATCCAGGTACTTGCTTCTAAACGTCAGTATGTTGGCCCGCCAGTGTCACACAGTTAGAAAGTAGCAGACCAACCCAGGAAAAATTACTCCAGGGCCCAGACTCTTAACCACCTCAGTAACAAATCTGCAAAAAAAATGTCGAAAGGAGAGGAGCTACTATGGATTCCCATCTCTTCTGCATATTCTCCCTTGTGAAAAGTCTGGGAAGTACTGATCTAGATCTCATAAGAAAGGCCCAAAGAACCAGAGAAATAGTATAAGTTTCATAATTTAATCAGGACTGTGTTTATGTAAATCATGTCTTTGTTACATATATTAAACATCTGAGATGTACATGCTCTCTGTTGCCTCTGCTCCAGGGAAATAGGATGGGTGGATGTAGTTTTACCAGAGTTGTGCATTTTTTCTCCTGTTTCTTAGCTAGAGATATTTCTTAGATCTTCCTGCTCTCCATAGTCTAGTAAGGACAGGATAACTGTGTGGGAAGCTACTGAGGAGTTGGGGATTCTTTTATTTATTTATTTTTTATTTTTTTATTCTTATGTTAATCACCGTACATTACATCATTAGTTTTAGATGAAGTGTTC
>NW_028018663.1:0-702 GCF_054177405.1 Leptonychotes weddellii
ACGCAGTACACGCACAATAAAGGAAGGAGCCATTGTTCTTCTTGTTAACTCGGGCCACTTAGTGCCTTAGTAAGTCTGAGATAGGGGATTTTTTGGGCCAGGTGGAGGCAGAAATTTAGGATAGTGTGCTCTAAAATTATGTAGTTTATTTTTCATAATAACGCAATAAGCCTTCACTGTCTTTTTTTTTTTTTTTCTTATTTTTATAACGGCTACACAAGTAAGGAAGAAAATGAGGGTGATTCCAGGGAAGCACCTCTGCTTGTTCTAACCACAGGTTACTCCCCAGTCACTCAAGAGCCCCATGCTCTGGTTGTCGCCATCCTCAGGCCTCCAGGTTGAAAAACCTCATTAACAGGTTTCCCAACCAGAACCCCTGAGGGAAGGCCCTAGTGTTTGGTTCCGTCAAAAACTTCTGAGTTTCACAGAAATAATCTCCTTTTGCCAAGTCTGCACGGGCTGTGAAGGTGCTGAAAGAGTGCATCCGTCTGAAGCCCGACGACGCCACCATCCCGCTCCTCGCCGCGAAGCTGTGCATGGGCTCTCTTCACTGGGTGAGTAGGGCTGGGGCCCTGTGCTCGCAGGCAGGACTGCCAACCTCTTCCACCTCAAGGCACTGAGAGAAAAGAGAGAGTAGCAATCCATCAGCTACACAAAAACAAGGCTCTTCAGAGCCCGGGCCCCCAGGCTCCCTCAGGCCTC
>NW_028018664.1:0-702 GCF_054177405.1 Leptonychotes weddellii
GGAAATATGCAGGGTTTTGCTGCTGCGCTCTTACAGTTGGCCTTGAAAAGATAAATACAAAGACACCATAAAGCATTGTGGACTTAAAAACTTAAAGTGTACTTCAGTCATTTAAATTAGAGGATAATTCATACGTGAAATTAAAATGATACATTTGAATTCTTGATTGATATCCCCATTTAACCTAGTCCTAAAAAAAAGCAATCACTGATGTATTTGTTAACAAATTTATGACAGCAAATAGCTAGTAAATAAGTGTGATTTCACAAGTTTAATTATTCTCATGCTTCAATGAGAGGGCAGACTGACTCTTAAAATTATGCACTATTTTTAACTTATTTGCAAAACCAGATAAATCAGTAACTCCCTACTTAAAATAAATGAATCAACATTCCCGCAATCCCCTTAGGAGGTTGTGGCTTTGGGTTGGTGAATATTTTGAGAGTAGCACATTTTCCATGGAATGCTCTGGATTATCTCTGTATTTCAGTAAAGAGCCTAAAAATGGGTATAGAATCTTGCCCATAGAAATCCTCGTTAAAAAATTTTCAGATTCATGGAGCTCTTGGAAAGATAAAAAGACCTGATGCTTGCTACTGAACCTCATTACAGACCATTGACTTAAAAAAAAGGGTACAGATTCTTTTTTTTATTTAATTTTATTATGTTATGTTAATCACCATACATTACATCATTAGTTTT
>NW_028018665.1:0-702 GCF_054177405.1 Leptonychotes weddellii
ATGTTTGTGATTATTTCCTTCCCGTGTGTGTGCTTTTTTGTCTGCTCCTTTTTCATCTTGCATCCCTATTTGTCAATAGCTCTTTTTTAAATTTTCTAGTAAAATAAAAACTTTTATCATTAAATGTTTCTCTTTGCCTTTATTTTGATTTTATCGTATCCCACCTCCTGGAACATCTTACTCTCACTTAAACATCCCTTGGAAGACGGGCAATGATAGCAGAGCAAGGCAAGGACCATGAGAGTAGCTTTCTTGCCCCTGCTGTCCATGCATTCCAGGTACCAACACCAACGGGACACTTGAAAGAATGATTTACCTACATTTTGAAATCTATTTTGAAATGACAGTTTCAGTTATAGAGAAACAAGTCTCCCTAATTCATAAAAAATCCTGTTTTATTCACAAAGAAACAATTCAAACAAATTTTCAGAAATATACCTGCTACCAAAATATGGACGGCTACATTTGCTTCAGATTCCCATCTATCGGGGCCATTTACTCTTTGTGTCAAGGGCAGAGTCCTACCCCTGCCGTGTAGGCCCTTTCATTTTTTTCCCCTCTAAACTCAGCCAGCAGTGCACATTTAGACTTTTGGTATTATTAGTTTAGTTTTCTAGCTCCCTAAATACAAAAAGTAATGCCATCAGGTTGTGCTAAGTGGATCGGCATTGATGGACATGGGATTTATCTTCATTCTCTTCT
>NW_028018666.1:0-702 GCF_054177405.1 Leptonychotes weddellii
TTGGTATATCTCTCTCCAGATTTTCTTCTGTGCACACACTAATAGATATTGTTTTCCCCACAAAGAATGGGATCATGTTATTCAGACTTCTTTTAAAAAATTGAGGTAAAATTCACATAACCTAAAACTGACCATTTAAACCATTTTATTATTTATTTTAAAGATTTTATTTTAAAGAGAGAGCATGATCCTATGCTGGCGGGGAGGGGCAGAGGGAGAGGAGAGAGAGAACCTCAAGCAGACTCCCTGCTGAATATGGAGCCTGGTGTGGAACTTGATCCTATGACCCTGAGAATGTGACCTGAGTCACGACCAAGAGTCTGACACTCAACCAACCGAGCCATCCAAGCACCCCATTAACCATTTTAAATTGTACAATTTAGTGGTTTTTAGGACATTCACAGTGTTGTGCAACCATCACCACTATCTAACTGCACAGCATTTTCATCACCCCAAAAAGAAATCCTGTACCCTATTCACGTGGTTGCAACTTGCTTTCTTACTTAATGCATGCCACTGTGTAAAGATATGTCTCATTCTTTGTAATAGCTGTATAGTATTCCATTATAAGTACTATAGTTATTTACCAATCTCAATTAGTGGATAGTTAGGTTATTCTGGAATTAAAAAAAATTTTTTTATTATGTTATGTTCATCACCATACATGACATCATTAGTTTTTGATGTAGTGTTCCATGATTC
>NW_028018667.1:0-702 GCF_054177405.1 Leptonychotes weddellii
TGGGGTGCTGCTACAGCTTACAGGTCACCCTCCTCAGAGAAGAATGCCTGACTCTTTCCAGTATTTAGTTTTCTGTTACGTGACTCGAGAACAGAAGCAAAAGGAAAGAAGGTGGCCATCTACCTCCTGCTAGATAGTTTCTGAGTAAATTTCATTTAATCTTCCCTATAATCTTTCCAGGTGTTATTCTTGTATTTTTTTTTTTTTTTAACAAATAAAGAAGCAGAAGTTCATGAAAACCATAGGTATTAGGTGACAAGTTTTGAGTTTGAGCCTGTCCAGCTCTGAGTAGCGCAGTCCCTGCCCCCTTCAGGGTGCCGTCTCCGGCCTGGTTAACAAGAAGTGAGGTTCAGTTACCATCAGTGGGCTGGTGGGATCGATGAAAACGCTCGTGCACAGCAATGCAAATGCAAAGTCCTCAAATGATACTGATGACCTGATCCCAGAAAAGTTGGCAAAGTGACTGCCACCACCGTTGTGCCCAGCCTTGGCTATGATCACTAAATCCCAGGAAGATTCCTTGGGCTGTCAGCTCACAGACGTATCCTCTACAAGTGCCATGATATCTTAATTACAGCTTGGATGGGAGGCAGAGTGTAATATGTTCTCTCAAGGGGACTTCGCGTAAATTAGTGCCTTTTACCCTGCAATGACATGCATTTTACTCATAACAAATGAATATCAAGTGTTGAGCAGTTTCCC
>NW_028018668.1:0-702 GCF_054177405.1 Leptonychotes weddellii
AGTCTGCATTATCCATCCGTGAGTTCTCAGCCCACAATGCTTAGCACATAGCAGGTGCTCAGGAAATGTTTGTTGAATGAATGAGAGACTGTCATTCCCTCTGGAATTTAAAAGACCAGAGACTGTTCTCAGAATAACAAGAGAGCTTAAGGAATTTTTGTAACTGATCTTTTTAAAATCATTTGCTCTACATCCACCATACATTTCCCTCCACCTCTCTTAAATAACGAATTCTCTGTGGACTTTGTAAAACCTTCGAGCTGTGCTGTCCAATAGAAATATAATGTGATCCATGGATGTACTTTTACAGGTTGTAGTACCTACATTGAAAAACAAGTAAAAGGAAACAGGTGAAATGAATTTTAATAAGAGATTTTATTTGACCCATCATATCCAAGATGTAACTTTTTATTTTTTTTATTTGACCCAGCATATCCAAGATGTAACTTTACCATGTAATCGATATAAAAAATGCTGATGAGCTATTGTCCATTCTTTTTCTCGTACTGTCTTTGAAACCTGGTGTGTATTTTGCACTCACAGCCCATCTCAATTTGTGCTTGCCACACTTCAAGTGCTCAGTAGCCACTGTGATTTGCGGCTGCCATATTGGAGGCCTTACAGGAACCACTGTGGTTTTCAAATTCCTCTTCCCAGTGTGTGCTACTAGGTGTGGAGGCAGGGCCTTTCTCAGGTGGTCTT
>NW_028018669.1:0-702 GCF_054177405.1 Leptonychotes weddellii
CAGGCAGGCCGAACCCGGAGAGGGCGGGCCTTGACCTCTGACCCCAGGCCCAGAGGGGCGAGGGCAAGGAGGCTGACCGGGGAGCACATCACAGGAGGTAGGACCCCCCGGCAACAGGGAGGTGATGGGCCAGCCAGCAGGACGTCGGGCTTTGCTCTGGACCCCACTCTGGGGCAGAAGTGGACGGTCCCCGACCCAGCCTGTGTGCACCAGGGGGAAGCCTGGGAAAGAGGGGCTTGGGTGGCCCAAAGCTCTTCATGGGCCCACGGGTTGGGGCTCTGTGGAGCCAGGCTGTAGAGGGGACCCCTGAACGGGCAAGGCCCCACTAGGAAGGTTTTGGGGGCAGAGACGCCCTCTCCCTCAGGCCCTGCCGGCGAGTGGGCACCCAGGCAGCAGGGACTCCCCGCCCGGCACCCTTCCCATCGGGCCGTTTGAGCAGACGAGGAGGGTCCCGCCTTCCCCGGGGAAGTGGAAGGCAGTTGGAGGGGACATGAGGTGGGGGGAGGTCCTGCTTCCTCTTGGCTGGTGCTATTGGCAGACCTGGGCCCCCAAAAGGAAGCTGAAACACCACGGGGCAGGCCTGGCCCACACCCCACACCACAGCCCTCCTGGCCCTGCTGGGCAGGTCTCATCCGAGAAGCCTCCCCGGAGGAGGGGACATCTGCCTGCCGAGCTGGCTTCCCCAATACCACAGAAAGGCTG
>NW_028018670.1:0-11190 GCF_054177405.1 Leptonychotes weddellii
CCATCTATCAGAGGATCCCCCGAGCACTGTCCCCAAAGGACCCCCAGGACCATCAGAGGACCCCCCAGAACTCACCCCTGAGGACCCCCAGGACTATCCTTCAAGGGCCCCTGCACTTTCCATCAGGGGACCCCCAGCTTGGTCCATCAAAGGACCCCCTCCCCACAGGACCGGCAGCCTGGGATGCCCGTAGGTGTGGACACGGGGGACAGGAGCCAGGCTGGGAAGAGAGGGCCGCAGGCCTGGGTAGTGGTATGAACTCAGGTGTTTACTTTTGGGTTTGTAAGTGGTCTTCCTTCCCTCCAATGTTCTTATCTCTCTGAGTTTCTGTGTAAAGTACAGACTATGAACCAGTTTCTGAATTTGGGGTTCAGGCGCTGGGTACGAAGTGTCCCCCTACAGGGCCGGTCCACGTGCAGGTCACCCAGCCGACCCCGGGGCCGGTGTGCAGTGGGGCACACAGAGCAGGGCCCGGGGGCTGGCAGCAGGGGCCGTTCCCTCCAGCACACCTGTATGAGCTCAGCGCTGCAGTTAGGGACCGAACCCCGCTCTAACACGCGCGTGTGTGGGTTAGCTGGCATTCTGCTTCAACTGGAAAAAAGCTGTCATAATGAATAAATATTTGTCCTGATGGAAGTGTGGATAAGGAACAGGCATGAATCTCAAAACAGCATCCTGGAAAAGGTGAGGGGAAAGGTTAATAAAACGAATTTGTAAATTTAGAAAGAACTCAACAGAACGGGAGAGCGCTGCTCTGGGGTGGCAGGCAGCCAAGCGGCAGAAACCAGACCGCTGGGAGCCAGCACGTGGGGCTCCCAGATTCTTGGGGGCGGTGCCGTCCGCCACAGCTGGGGCGTGGGGACCCTCGGCCTCCTGGTTTCATCACATTGTCGGGCAGCATCCCCACTAGGAATAGCTCCCACTGCCCCGTTCCAGTTGGGAATTTGGGTTTCAAAATTCCAAAGGGCTCCCGCCACAGTGATGACTCCTCAGAGAACCCACGGGAACGCAGCTGGTGGCTCCCAGGGAGGAGGGTGGCCCCCTTCCACGGCAGGGGGCTCCTCTGCGTGAAGGAAAGCGGCCCGTGCTAACGACATTAGCATTTAGGACCACAGGTCCTAGCAATAAAAGATTCCCCACGCACTTGTATCTGGTTGAATGTTCTACAAAATCGTCGTTAGCATGGAACCCGGCACAAAGTGTGTTTCCAACACAACCTGCTGAGGAGGCATGTTCCCACAGCCCCCTGCGGAACGGGTTCCCGGCATGTGCCTGGGAGCATCACCCCACCGGAACTGTGGGGACAAACAGCCTGTTTCGCACAGCGTTTACAAGAAATGTTTGGTGGTATCCCTGATAAATGGAAGGGAAGTTTCCAGAGTTTCGGCTAGAAACAGCAGTTGTGGGTGACTCCCTACGTGGCAGAGAGGAATGTTCCGTTCTGCCCCTGCTGGGTAGGACACCGGGTTAAGGCGAGCTGAGCCCCAGCATTTCCCACCTCGAAATGGGCAGAAATGCCCCTCTGGCCACAGACGTGGCTGCACCCACCACACTCTGCTGTCTGCACCCTCCCACATCACCTCTTCCTCACACACTTCCGACCACCGCTCACAGGGGACCCTCCCGCAGCATGCCTGAGTCCCAGAGCCTTTTCCCACAACAGACACCCATCCTGGTATTTCACACACACAGCACTAAAAGAGTTCATGGTTGATCGAAACAGAAACAGCCAGCTATTTGAGGCCTAAAAACATGGTCTAGAGCCACTTAAACTCTCACTGCTACTCGGAGCCCACAGTTATGAATAGAACATGTACCCTATGAACTGCTTGATGGTTTCCTACAAATATGGACTGAATTCTATAATCAAGGCATGTTTTCCAACTGGTCAAATCTACTTAGTGATGCATGTGAAAAGCAGAACATAAAAGAAAGTACCAGTAGTTTTTCAGGATACTGGTACCTAGTAAAGCATCATTTTTAAAAAGCACCTGTCACTTCTGGTTTGCTGAAATGCACCTTTTGACCTTGTGTGTGTGTGTGTGTGTGTGTTTCCTCACTACAAACATTAAATCTTCCTCAATGCCGTTACTGGCTTTAAAATCTAACAGTTGAGTATAGGAAAGGGAGAGTATGTCCCATGTTTAACAAGGCGTTAGTGTCACATTGCCAGGACGGCTTTCCCGTGTTCCGAGCTGTTAGAGCGGAGGCCCGGGCCGCTGTGCAGCGTGCAGCGAGCATCTGCGGGGGAAGCAGGTGAGCGAGCTCCCACACTGGCCGGCCGGGCCAGCTCCCGATTGGGGCAAACTGGCTGCATGTTCCATTCGAAAAGGCTCTTCTGAAAGAAAAAATGGAAATAGGAACTTTTTCTTGTGTAATATCCCATTCTGAAAAAAGCAAAAGAAGATTAAAAATATGTGGTACAGAAAAAGCATCCCATCAGTATCAGGAATGGTTTTCTCTTAAAAAAGTTCAGTCTGATCACAAAGTAATATATATTCGCCTCAAGATTTGTGTACATAGTATACTTCACTTAAAATGGGGGTAGAGCTATGCACCTACTTCTACTAAATACACACTGTACATTTGGGGAGCTTGTAATGGGTGAGAGTAGAAATGTTTACTCATTCGTGATTCCCTAGGCAAGTATGTCAAAACCTCTGTTACCATCCCTACAAAGCACTGTCTTTGGAAAAGTAGGACTCGGAGAGGACAAATAAAACGTGTGTGAGCTCATCTGGGGACATGAGGAAGGAAATCAGTTCCAAGGCCGTATCTTAAAGGGTGGATGTAAATGGGAAGGAGTAAAACCAACTGGATCCCACACTCCCTGAAATTACACAAAAATAGATGGGACCTCACAATAGTGACACATAACTTTAAAAATTTTGAGAGGAAAACACAGAACAAATAGGTTTATGACACACCTTTATGTAGTTTCCAGTGAACAGATGTATAAGTGGAAAGGTGATTATCTAGAATTGAGAGTCGCCGGGCTTTTTGAAACCATACTTAAATGAAAACTGCTACCGAAAACAAGACTAGAAAAGGACATTACTAGAAGCTTAGTGGCTAAGCGATCGCACCCCCTCCTCACTGAAGCCTGAGCAAGGCACGCAGGCAACAGATACGCACGCACCCGAGAACGGAGACCTCCCCCACCTCAGCAAATCCTGGGTCGCGTCACCCGTTTCCATCCTGACTTGGGTGTACCAGGTTTCAACAGACACTTTAAGTTAAAATTTCTCAGGGTTACTGTATTCTTGGAATCGGATATTTTGAGTTCTGTCTTTTCAGGAAAGACCATGTTTAAACGCCTGCCAGCCTATCTATAGCTTTCTTAACAATATTCAGTATTTTATTTCTTCCATTTTATCCCAATAACGAGGCAAGGTATTCAGCCATCGTCTATAATCTAGGAATAAATTGATAATAGCACTCTATCACTTTGCAAGAAAGGAAAGTTCAGGATAATATGCTAATTTAATGAATGATGGTTTCTTAATTAGCTTCATAATAGAATCATAAATGAAAGAATAATTAGCTAAGATTTAAGCAAGAGGGCACCTGGGTGGCTCAGTTGGTTAAGCGACTGCCTTCGGCTCAGGTCATGATCCTGGAGTCCCTGGATCGAGTCCCACATCGGGCTCCCTGCTCGGCGGGGAGTCTGCTTCTCCCTCTGACCCTCCCGACCCTCCCCCCTCTCATGCTCTCTCTCTCTCTCAAATAAATAAATAAAATCTTTAAAAAAAAATATTTAAGCAAGAGTTGGCAAGCTTTCTGAAGTTTTAATTAAGAGGGAAACAGTGCTCAAAATAAAGCCAGAAATGGTGCCCTGAGGGGACATGATCAGAACGTACGCCATGACCAGTCTGATGTGCTCTCCCGTCTAAGGGTACACGGACACTGAATATTCATTTTCTCCCAAAACTTTGACACTTTAAAAAATTCCAAACTTTGTCCTCATTTTTCCCTTGCAGAGTGTCTAACGTGACTTACTGTGTCAGCCGCCAGAAAAGCTGTCCCAGCCACAACAGTTCCCACCAGGGGACACAGCAGGGATGCAGGGCCAGGTGGCTCCGGGGTTCCTGGCCTCACCGAACACACTGAGGGACCAGCGCTCGGCCTTCAGAAACTTGCTTTACTATCCTGGGGACATACAGGGTAACCTATCATGTCTACTCCAAGACTTCCATTTTTCCCAGTTTATGAACGCTGGCTTTTTCATCCACCAGATCTTGAATTCCACCCAAAGCACGCAAGGCGAGACTGGCAGCCGGGTCACCGACAGGAGTGGTTAGGTGAACCGCTTGCTTTGGGAGGGCTCCGGGAGGACACAGACTGGGAGGTGCCCGCTACTCGGTGTCCTGAAACCGCCCTCCACTCAGGGACCGGGCCTCCTGCTGCTGTGTCTTCGAGGTGGGGTACTGGCCTGCTCTCCAGCCCCTACGCCAGGGCCCCCGAACGGCGTCCACGCTGGGGGCCTGGCTGCTGTGTCCCTGTCAGCCGGGCTGGGACCCTGGACCTAGCACGTCACCGCGCGCCCGACGGAGTCGTCAGGACAACGCCAGCGTCACCCCGAGCTGCCTGCACTCGATCCTCAGTGTGTAGCTGCTCCCTGAGCAGCACGGGGTTTGGACATGGACCCCTGTGCAGCCGAAAACCCCTGTATAACCTCTGACCCCCAAACTACAGCCTATCGTTGGCCAGAAAGCTTACCAATAACGTAACAGTGATTAACACTTATTTTGTCTGTTATGTGTATCACGTAGTGTATTCTCACAATGGATACTAGAGAAAAGAAAATGTCACTAAGAAAATCATAAGGAAGAGGAAACAGAACTATACTGTATTGATGGGAAAAACCCACGTCCAAGTGGACCCATGCAGTTCAAACCCCAGTTGTTCACGGATTAACTTTATTATCATTTTTTGACATCTTAAAAACCTTCCTGGCTGGAGAGACTGCCCCTCCCAGGGCCTGCCCACACTTAGGAGACAGCAAAGCAGAGGATCTTTGATATGCAAACGAATTCATCAGGAGCCTGGCCTCCCCCACCTACCACACCCAGAGCAACACCCCTCTGCTCTGCCTCCCTCACCTTCCCCGCACCCAGGAGCAATATTCCTCTGCCCTGATCATCCCAGGCCCGGTGCCAGGGAACTAAGGGCCATCCTTATTGCTCAAAGCCCACCAAAACTGTTCAAACTAGCCAGACCTAAATTGTTTACTGTGACCTGACTGCCTATCCCATGGAAACCCCAACAAAGACCATTGTCTGAATCTTCCCCTGCCTGCCTCCTGACCTAGTGCTTCCCCCCCCCCGCCCCCGGGTGGCCCAGCATGGGGTGGCCTGATGTGCTTTCCGTCTCTAGGACCCATGAGTATAATGGCCTTGATTTTCCTGAGCCTCTGCTCCGTGCCCTCTTGTGGCTGCATCTGACAACCACATCAGGAAAGAACCCAGGACAGCCCCCAGCCTACAGACGAGACAACTGAGGATTACAGGGGTGCCCTCAGAGGGGCCCACCTCCCTCAGACCAGAAGCATTCTAGCGCTGGGCACCTGGTTTCAGGTGGTGGAACCCACTCTATCAACATACCCCAAACTGACTTGTGCCAAATCCAAGAGACAGCAGGCTGTAACTGCCCACCAGGTGTCTCCGGACTTACGAGGCCAGTCCCCATGTCCAGTTTTTTCAGGAAACGTCTGTCCCCCAGGGCCCTGTCTTACTCCCTGTTGTCTTCACCCACCCACGAAACCCCAACCACATGCTGGACCTGCCCCTTCCCACAATTACCCTGTCCACTTTCTGCCTTTTATGGAAGCAAACACCCACCCCTCCTGTGCCTGAAACCTATAGCAGCGCTCACAATTCCTACCCCAACATGGCTGCTTCTGGGCAGCCAGGGCCCAGCATTCATGGTTTGCATGGAGCCATTCGTTTGTCTGTTCCCTGGGTCATTCATTTAGGAAATGCTTGCTGAGCTTATTCATTCATTCATTCATTCATTCATTCATTCAGGAAATGCTTGCTGAGCTCATGCATTCACTCCTCTGCTCATTCAGGAAACGCTTGCTGAGCACAGGAAGCCTGCCTGGTAGAATTCAGACAGGAACCTGGTGGTGACAATCCAGAGGGCAGCAGTGTGTGATGGAGGGTGCGTGCCATCACGGGAGCTGGAACGGGGGTAGGGGCGCTAATCCAGCCTTCTGCCCTGGGCAACTTACATGAGTAAGGAAAACCAGGCTATTTCTACTGTGGAAGCCTCACAGGCACAAGGATGAAGCTGGGCCCCAAGAGCCACCTGGCGCTGGCCAGCACCAGACACCTGGCATGCAGCTCAGCAAAGGAATGGGGGTCACTTTCCAATAGAGATGCATCCCGACCAGAGCATGTGGTTCTGAGCCTCCAGAGGAGGCTGCTGGCAGTGTGTGTAAGTCCGAGGGGTGACAGGGGAGACAGCTGCACACAAACACACAGACACATGGGCCTGCACATACACACACAGAGATGTACACATGCGTACACACGAACACAGACACAGAGGCATGCAGAGATACACACATGCACTCCCACAGAGACACAGACACACGTGCATGCACATACACAGAGATGCACACACACACACACACACACACACATCCCCGTCCCACTGCTCCAGGAGCGCTATCATCAGCACCCGGGCCACAGAGAGCACCACAGTGAGGGGTAGGTCATGCTGACCACAGAGCCCTCCCGCAGATGCAAGGACATGGGGAAGAGGATGAAGTCTTGGCCAGCTGGGACGGAGACCACCTATGGTTCAGATCTCATCCAACAAGAGTCCCTGGAGGACAAGGATCTTGGGGTTACCAATGGCTCAGAGGGCCACACACTCCTGGCCCCCAGGAGAGGCGCACCCTGGGAAGGTCAGTCATGGCAGGAGCAAAGTCTCATTAAAAAGCAACTGGACCCTGTGCATTACACACACATTCCCCAATTGGCCGTCTGCCTGATGAGCCCAGCAGGCAGGTGCAGATGCACACAGGTCAGGGCTGGGTTCAGTATCCTAAGGAACATGCAAGGGCGTGGAGGTGGGAAGCCAGGGCCATGGAAACTCACTCATCTAATCCTGATAACATGAGAGACTGAGATGACTATTTCCTCTTGATGAGACATCTTAGGATTAACAAAAAGTGACTGGCCCACAGGGTGGCGGATGCTGGATGAGAAGGAGGTGCATTGCTGGGGCCCAGGCACTCTGCCATGCTCTTGACTTGAATCTATTCGTTTAATCCTCTCCACCTACCACTCATCTCATAAATACAGGAGCAGGGAGAGAGGGACGGTGGCGTCCGCGGGACGGCGGTGAGGGGCAGGGAGAGAGGGACGGTGGCGTCCGCGGCGCGGCGGTGAGGGGCAGAAGCAGGACCAGAGCTGTGTTGCTCCTGGCCCAGGGGTGGAGCCCACGCTCTCACCAGGCCGTCCCGTCCCAGCATTGAAGTGTTCTCTGTTTTGGAGGCCAGCTGGAGCATGCCTCCCGCAAGAGGCATTCCAAAGCACACAGAGCTTCCTGCGGCCAGAGCTGGGAGGCAGGGACGATGGGGTGCTCGAGACTCTGAGGAGGCACCATCGCGTGAGGGGCTACCACACTCGCTGCTCAGGCTCCAAGCAGCAAAACTAGACCCAGGGAGATGTACCACAGTCAGGTTTTCTAAAAATGGATGAGCTACCTCATGAAATACGCTGCTCCCACTACAAGAAGGTACCCGGAAAGGCAGGGGAGGCACCTGTTAGGTAGGTGGCAGGGACACTATGCCTGGCCACTCATTTGAAGAGTGACCTGTGCAGCTCCTGAGGCCAGCACCGTGTGAGATGGGGACCAGACACTCCTGCAGCCCGCGCCGTCCCCAGGATCGCCCATTCCATAGGGAGCCGGCCCGTGGCAGCTGCCGCCCAATCCGCCTGGACATCCTTCCCGATTCCCAAAGCTGTCGTGCTCCTTCCTCTACCTCGGCTCCTCGGAGCCAGCCGGTCCCCACCTGATCCAGCACTTGATTACATGCTGGATATTCACCCAATCTCCCGCAGCACAAAGGAAGACCGCTTAGGATACGGGGGCCTTCATGGGACTCGCTTCAGTTACGGAGAGCTGTTCATTCCAGGTCTGCCTGTTACCTCCCAGAGGCTTGCAAAGTCTGGCCCAGGAGACATCTGCTAGTACCATTCACACATTTTCCCACATAAAATAGAGCACATTAAAAAAAAAATTTGCTTCTTACTCAAGTCGTATCGCTGCAAAGGCAAAACATCCTCCCCATGAATCCCTCAGAGTTTCGCTACAAATCGTCTCAGGAGAAATTTGGGTGTCGGGAGGATTCAGGACCTGGCGGAAGCACTCTGCCTTCAGGGAAGCCCCTAGAATCACTGCTGCAGCCTGTCACGCTTTCTCGGTCCATGCCAGAGCGCAGTATCTTTTTCCTGGGATGTGGCTCATCTGCAACCATGACCCTAGCCCAAAGGAACAACCTGGGACCTGCCTAGAATGAAAGCGTTTGATTCCCTGCTGCGTTCCCAGGGCCTGAACGAGATGTCACACACACTCAGCAGACTCAGTGAACATTTGCTGCATGAGTGAGTGTGAAGTGAGAGTTCTGCAGGCGACCCTGTGTCTCTGAAGGGGGGCTGGGCAGCGAGAGAGCAGAGCTGTGAGGGGAAGTCTGCACCAGCCATGGCTTTCTCCGCTCGCCACACAAATTGTAGGCTTTGACAAGTTACGGGTGCTTAGAATCTTTTTCCAACTGCAATCTCCCCCATAAGTGTTTCTGGAAGCATAAGTGTTGTCCCAGAGACATGCTCATCAGTGATATTGTTAAAAAGACTCACAAAACTAATATTTTGTTTCCCACTTAAATTGTAGACTTCCAAGACTTACTAATCCATCCTTCCAACTGCAGTGTCTTAAAACCTCACTTTGACAATTCTATCACCGATCCAATGGGAAAAGGAGGCTGTTTTTAGAGAAGAAGGTCCCTGACCGAGGAAAACAATGCAAGGTTTCATTCATCTCAATCTGTCGAGCTGCGAAAGGTTTTGACAACTTGACAAGGTGCACTCAGATGACTCTACTTTCTTGCAGAGGGAAGAGTACAGTGTCAGGCTTGGAAGGGTCACAAACACTTAGTGGGAATGCAAGCTGGTGCAGGCACTCTGGAAAACAGTGTGGAGCTTCCTCAGAAAGTTAGAAATAGAACTATCCTGCGACCCAGTGATTGCACTTTTGGATATTTATTCAGAGGAAATAAAATCTGGAGCTCAAAGAGGCATCTGCACCCCCATGTTCACTGAAGCACTATTTACAATAGCCAAGACATGGAACAGCCTGAGGGTCCATCCAGGATGGATGAATAGATAAAGATGCTGTAGTGTATATACAGAATGGTACACTCCGCCATTAAAAAAGAAGGAAATCTTGCCATTTGCAACCACACAGGTGGACCCTGAGGGCCTATGCTAAATGAAATAAGTCAAAGACAACTACCATATGGTCTTACTTATGTGTGGCTTCTAAAAACCCCTGAGAACAGATTAGTGGTTAACAGAAGGGGTGAGGAGTGGAGGGAAGGAACTGGAGGAAAGGGGCCAAAGGTACAAACTTCCAGCTGTAGAGTTAATAACTCCTGGGACGTGATGTGCAGCATGGTGACCCTAGTCTACGATGCTGTGTGCTATATTTGAAAGTTGCTAAGAGAGAAAGTCCTAAAAGTTCTCACCACAAGGAAAAACATGGATGTTAACTTACTGTGATGAATTTGCAGTGTGCACGCATGTCAAGTCTCTATGCCACACACGTTAAACTTATACAGGGTTGAACGTCAATCATATCTCAGTAAAACTGGGAAAACATAAAACCTTCCCCTTCTTCCTCTGAATGCTGATGACTGAGTGGGATGAGATCCAGTTGCACCTTAATGAGATGGGAGTTCCCTGCATCTTCCCACATTCAATTCTAAGGTGCCAAAATGTTAGCCAATTAAATGTATTCCACCCCTTGGGTGCTGGTTGAAAATATCAGTTAATGAACGCTGTTACAAGGTAGAGTATTATGCCCATTTTACAGATGAAGCAAATGAGGCTCAGAAAGGCTTCTGACCTGTTCCAAGGGAGGGAAACAGTCCCACAGCGTATGCTCCACTACAAGCTGCAGGTCTCTGCAAAGTCTTTGGGGACCGACCCCGGCCCCTGCAAATCCCATATTCCTTCACAGAAAGGTGTTCCCCGCTCCTTCGGGGTCCCACGGGCCTTGTCGCCTCCGCCCAGGGCCTTTGGACACCCAGGGCTGGGGTACGGATCCCAGAGATACCTGGGGTCCTCCCGGCCGCCCCGGTGGTCCTCCCGGGCCCCCAGCGCCAACATCCGCCTGGGTCTGGGGTCTAGGCGGGAGGTGGGCCAGGGTCCAGAGTCCGGCAAAAGGTGGGCGGGGCTCTGGGATCCAAGAGGGAGGTGGACTAGGGTCCTGGGTCCGGGCGGGAGGTGGACAGGGCTCTGCGGTCTGGGGTCTGGGCGGGAGGTGGGCCGGGGGTCCGGGGGTCCGGGGTCTGGGTCCCAGAGCAGGATCTGGGTGGGCCACGCGCCCGCTCCCCACCTGCGCCGCCCGCCTTTGCCCCCAGACCCCTACCCAGCGTACCTTGCTGCCGCAGCGCTGCCATGGAGATCCGGCGACCCTAGCTTTATCGCCGCGGAACCCACTTCGCGGCCGGAGCCGCTCGGCGACGCTTCCGGATCCCGGCCCTCGATGCCCGCCCACAACAACGGACGTGCCCAATCAGGATCCAGGGTCTTTCCCGCTGGCTGCCAATCAGCCGCCCTCCGGCTGAGGATTGGCTCGTACGGGGGCTGCGGGCGTGGCCGTGGGGGTGCTTCGAGCATGCTCAGAGGGAAGGGATTGAATCCTGGGTTAGCCGCGTTCTCAGTGTTAGTGCCTTAGAAGAAAGTCAGGAGATGCCGGGAACTCCAGTTTCGCATGAACCCTCTTAAACTGTATCTCCTCCTCATTACCATTTAATCATCAATATTCAAATGAAGAAAGGGAAGGATTTTTTTTCCCCCAGTTTTACTGACATATAACTGAAATACAACACTGTAAGTTTAGGGAGGGGTCATGACTAGGGGGTCAGCGGGAGGGGGTCACGGGGAAGGGGGTCAG
>NW_028018671.1:0-702 GCF_054177405.1 Leptonychotes weddellii
TTTTTTTGTTTCATAACTTTTCTTCAATTAATCTTTTCAGCAATTATTTTAAAAGTACATGGTTAATGGAAGTTTAGTATTAAATTTCATTTGTCAAGACTAATTATCAAGTATAACTTACATAATATCAGCATTTACCATCCCCCACGAGGGCTATCGTGTTAACAGCAACCTTGGAAACATCAGAAGATGAATTTACAGAAGAACCAACATCAACTCCAGAAGTTTTAACTATTTCAGTAAAGCGATGCCCAGAGGGGATGACAACACATTCAGCTACACAAGAGGAGTACAGATCACTCTGAGAAGCAGGATTTTTTGTTTATTTTATTTTACTTAAATTCAATTAATTAACATAGTGTATTATTAGTTTCAGAGGTAGAGTTCAGGGATTCATCAGTTGCAAACAATACCCAGTGCCCTCCTTAATGCCTATCACCCAGTTACCCCATCCCCTCAGATGAGAGGCTACTCTTCTAAGATAATTTTGCTTATTTTCAGTTCCAAGTTTTCTTGTGGAAAAAAAAAAAAAGGCAGCAATAGCTATTAATGCTTTAGTTCCAGTAGAAAAATAAACAATTCAATGATGCCAGTGTTACACCGATATCATTAGATGGTTTTTAAAAATCAGTTAACAAGGGGAGAGAGGGAAAACACTAAAAACAAGAGATTTTTAAGATGGTGAAACTCTTCTGCACCAAA
>NW_028018672.1:0-702 GCF_054177405.1 Leptonychotes weddellii
GAGGTTTCATCTTATGAAAATTTCAGGCCTTCAAGCTGGATTAATGCAGGCTGATGTTTTAGAAAGCACCAAGGACATCTTTAAAAAATTTTTAGTTTCTATTGTTGTGGTGTCGAAAGTAATCTCACTTTGACTTTAATACTCAGATTGCTTAGAATCATACTTAAGGCTGCTTTATAAATTATTTATGATGGAATTAATAATGTCATTTCCAGTAGCACACTTGATTTCTCTTTTAGTTGTTACATCAGCTTGTTTATAATCACCGACTCCTTATCATGCCAACTATATGAACCCAAATATGAGTGTTTTTGTGAAATAATATCTGAGTAGTTAGGGGGTTACTTTAAAATGCCTTCCTTTTGTTTCAAAGTCTGGTCACTTTACTTAAATGACTTAGGAGATTGTTGGACCACTGTCCCACAATACAATAAAAGTAATAATGATCATTTATTAAATGCATAACTGTGTGCCAGGTACTATGTTAAGAACTTTCCATATGTGGGCGCCTGGGTGGCTCAGTTGGTTAAGCGACTGCCTTCAGCTCAGGTCATGATCCTGGAGTCCCTGGATCGAGTCCCGCATCGGGCTCCCTGCTCGGCAGGGAGTCTGCTTTGCCCTCTGACCCTATCCCCTCTCATGTGTTCTCTCTCATTCTCTCTCTCTCAAATAAATAAATAAAATCTTTAAAAAAAAAAAAAA
>NW_028018673.1:0-702 GCF_054177405.1 Leptonychotes weddellii
TAGTAACTCTCTTTGGATGATCCTGGAGAAGGTAGGTGACAAAAGAGTGAGATGCTAGGGATATTCAAGAGCAGAGAGCAGGTGATACCAGCTTAGACCTATTATAGCTGCTTAGACCTATTATAGCTGGTGCTGGGTTAGGCCAAAGGCCCTTTGAAGCATCAGCGCCAACTTGGAAATGGTGAGGGCAAAAATCGGGAACAGCCTTGGCAAGGAGGTCAGGTCACCAACACCTGGCAAGTAGAACAGAGGGAGTTGGGGCAGGGTGAGGCGCTACACACTGGTCTTAAAGGTGTTTAAATTGAGGCTAACCAGACAATTGTCTTCCCCAAGAAGGAGGTAAGTTCTATGGAACAGACTAAGCCACTGGTCTTTATATAAACAAGGGAGTTTTAAAGTAAAATATTAGAGGGATCCTTTGACTTTGAACACTAACATTTCTGATATAAGACAAACACTTGCTGCTTTTAAAAAATTTTTCATATGTACCTATCCCAGACATATTCCCATGCTGAGGAAGTATTTTGAGTTCCTGTTATTTCTCTGAAAAGGTTCCTCAAAGACAAAAGAACAGAGCTCTGATTATCTTTTTGAACTTAATGCATCCTGGGATTTAAAAAAAAATTCTTGATTAAAATAGCTTGAATATAAAGGGCCATACAATTTAATTAAAAGTGCCAGTTGTTGGATGCCAATTGCCCT
>NW_028018674.1:0-702 GCF_054177405.1 Leptonychotes weddellii
ATTCCGTACAGCCGGTTAAGGCGTGACCGCCGGGCCTCATCGGTATACGGGACGGCAAGCCAGGGCATCTCACTGAAGTACTGTTTGAATGAGTCCTCGGACCTACAGAGACACACGTGGAAGCAACGCTCTGTTATCCCCGAAAGCACCACCGCTGGGTCCTCCCCGCCTTCTACCAAGCTATGGCCAGCACCCCGAATCATCGTGCTCCGCAGACCCCCAGGCTATGGAAGGGAACTATTCTACCCCCTCTGGTGTACACCAAGAAGCAACAGCCTCCCCACGACAGGCGGATGTGAACTAGATCGCCAAGGCCATTCCAACTAGCCTGCTCCTCTGGGTCCTACCAGTTTAACTCGGGCCCAACTTCTCATTTTTCAACAGAGACAGGTGGTACTTTTGCAAGCAGCCTAGATGTACTCGGACACTGTTCTCCATGATACTGCTGGTCTGTGCGGGTAACAGTGCTGTGCACAGGGGCACACTCTTAACCAAGCAGAAGCCTATGGCTCCATGTATTTAAACACTCTAGGAATGACAGATCTAACCACAGTGATAAGAAGCAGATCAGGGGCTCCCTGGGGCTGGGGTTTGAGGGTGATGACTGAGAAGGCACCTTGTGATGATAGAAATGTTCTATACTTAACGGTGCTGATTACAGGGGTACATACGTTGGTCAACAGTCGTTGAATTGTACGTAAT
>NW_028018675.1:0-702 GCF_054177405.1 Leptonychotes weddellii
TCTAGAGGGGAGGGGGGTGGGAGGATGGGTTAGCCTGGTGATGGGTATTAAGGAGGGCACGTACTGCATGGAGCACTGGGTGTTATACACAAACAGTGAACCATGGAACACGACATCAAAAACTAATGATGTGATGTATGGTGATTAACATAACATAATAAAATAAAATAAAAATAAATAAATACTTCTTAAGTTTTTACGAAGTGCTCTGTGAACCCAAGTCTGGGGAGTCCTTACACTCTACTATACTGCCTAAGATGTAAAAGCTGATACATGGAGCATCTAAATGTCCCCTATGCTAGCTCAGCCTCCTCATTAAAAGCATTCACTTACCCATTCAACCAATACCTGCTGTTTACCAGGTGCTGTTCTAGACATGGGGGATACATCAGTGAATAAGACAGACAAAACTCCCTAATCTGCTGATGAGGAAAAAAGACAATAATCAGAATAAACAAATAATAAACATGCATTATATTAGATTGTGGTAAGTGTAAGGGGACAGTAGCAGGCCAGGGGAATAGGAAATGTGGTAGGGCACAGAGGAGATAAAATTTTAGACAAGGTGGCCAGGGAAGGCCTTGCTAAGATAACAGTTTGGTAAAGACCTGAAAGAGGTAAGAGAACCATTAGCCACTTCGTTGTCTCTTAACAAAAAAAAATAATAATAGTAAACTAATTCAGAAACAACTCTGACATTGT
>NW_028018676.1:0-702 GCF_054177405.1 Leptonychotes weddellii
CCTGCAGGATGTAATAAAAGAATAGTAAATATGATAGTTTTCCTAAAAGTGGCTATTTTTAAAGGGGAGGGTAATCTAGTTTATGACTAAAAATGTTTTTTTGCTCTTATGTTTGCATTTTATTTCGTTTTTAGAGGAAACTTGTCACTGAATATAATAGATTGAAATAGTTTTATATAGTTGTTTTAGCTATAGTGACATACGCTGGACAAATAGGTTTCCTTGTCTTTTGTTCAGAAGCCTTTCAACCCTTATCAAAATTTCGAGGTTATCCCTTTTAGAAAGAACTTGTGACTTAGCCCTCAAAGAAAAATCACTGCAAATGTGAAAACGTTTTAGTTAATTCTTTTGCTGTGGATACTGTCTGGTTAAACTCTTTAGTGTTTGTCATTTTATTACTTCCAAGAAAAAATTAAAAAGACCTAAATGAGATCGAGCTGGACTCAGAGAAGTGAACACATGGATATACTGTTGGCAGACCCTGGTGTCTGAAGGAAAGAAACAGGGATCCCCTTTTAACACCATTTTATAAGCTATTTTTTTTTAATTTTATTTATTTATTTGACAGAGAGAGAGAGAGCGAGAGCAGGAACACAAGCAGGGGGAGTGGGAGAGGGAGAAGCAGGCTTCCTGCCAAGCAGGGAGCCCGACGTGGGACTCAATCCCAGGACCCTGGGATCATGACCTGAGCCGAAGGCAGAC
>NW_028018677.1:0-702 GCF_054177405.1 Leptonychotes weddellii
TACCCAGTAGTGCAATTGCTGGATCATATGGTAGGTCTATTTTCAACTTTTTGAGGAACCTCCATACTGTTTTCCAGAATGGCTGCACCAGCTTGCATTTCCACCAACAGTGTAGGAGGGTTCCCCTTTCTCCGCATCCCCGCCAACATCGAAGACAAGTATTTTTGATAAAACGAAGCCTGCCAAGGAGCTCTGGACATAGCCCTTCCCTGGAGAATCATTCTCTATTATTACAGAATAATAAATCCTATTTTGTTTTATTTATTTATTTTTTGCCGTAGGCTTTTTTTTTTTTTTAATTATGGAAAGTTTCAAACATGTAGAAAAGCACAGGAGACCTTAGAGCAAATAAAGAAGAGGACCCACCACTTGGCTATATGAAGCAAATTCTGTTAGGTTTTAATTTGCATCTTCAAAGCACCTGCCAACTTGTCCTATTTGCCAGCAAGGTCTGAACGAACATGGTGAATGAAAGAGACATGGAACGGATGCCAGAAGTTTGGAATTATCTCATACCTATCTCGAACTTATTGAAAGATCATGAAGACATTTACTTACATACATGGTAAAGATCACTGTTAGGTCATAAACACAGGGACCGTAACCCTGATTCTGCATTGAAGCTTCAGATTCCCCGTCTATGAAATGTGGACTAATAACTGTGCCCACTTCATAGGGTGATAGGGATTCAAGGTGAACTGC
>NW_028018678.1:0-702 GCF_054177405.1 Leptonychotes weddellii
CTCTGCTCCGGGCCGCCACCCCGCGGCACAACATAGGAGAGGCGTGCGGCCTCCGCCTCTCGCCGCGAACACGCGCGCGCCCCGCTCCCCGGGCCCGGCGACCCACCGGCCGCGCGCCGGGCACCCCGACCCCCGCGAGACACATGCGCCGCACCCCCGTCGCCCGCGGCTGGGGTTCGGGACGCCGCTTCCCCGGACCCCGTCCCGCGCTACCTGGGGCGGCGGGCGCGCAGCAGGCGGGCAGGCGGCAGGGCGGCGGCGGGCAGGCGCAGCAGCGGGAGAAGGCCCGCGCGGCCGGCATCAGGCCCATGGCGCGCCCGGTGCGGCGGCGCAGGAATGCCCGGCACGCGCGCAGGTAGCGTCTTGCCCGCCGCCCGCCCCGGGCCCGGACCCTGGAGGGAGGGCCGGCCCTCGCGAGTTCCTGAGATGCCACGCCTGAAGTTGGCCCGCGGGAAGAGCTCCCGGTTCAGACGTCTCACCCCCTTCTCCCGAATGCTCAATGGGACTAGGCTCCGGAGGATCGAATGCCAGCAGCAGCTCCCGACGGGGGTCCCTTCCTCCGGGGGGTGCAGAGGACTCGCTCGAGCAGCTCCCATTCCCCCGCAGGCTGGGAAGCAGGTGTTCCCGGTGGGGCAGCGGAGGCCCAGGAAGGTCAGGTAATTCGGCTGGGTCACCCAGCGCGGGGAGTGCCGAGCTCGTATC
>NW_028018679.1:0-702 GCF_054177405.1 Leptonychotes weddellii
CTGTAACATACTCTTTGTCCTTTTAAAATAATCAGCTTAGTCATTTCTTTCATTTAATTAAAAAAAATCCAACTCTATTTTTCCAATAAAGGTGGATATTTTGAGTATTCAAGCAAGAATGAAATAAAAGAGAGAAAAACATGGGGAAAATTACTTATACATGAGAATTCAGTGTTTCCCTTTTACTTTCTGGCTGCAAACAGAATGTACTAAGTGAAATTTATTTAGATGTACTCAAATGTAAATTTGAAAATTCATGATTGCACTTTTTAATTAAAGAAAAATATAAACACATCAAAGAGGTTCTCAATTTCCAAATAAGATGAAATCAGTTGTCAACTGTTGGGAAACTGTATGGAATTACCTATTAACTTTGAGCAGCAGGGTAACTATTTCATGAAAAGAGGCAAACGAAACCAATTAACAGGAACATACAGCTCAGGACAAGGTGCCTAAAATTTTAAAATTAAATCAATCAGTAGGTCTGTCAGTCAATCTGTCTGTCTCTTTCTCTCTCTCAACCTTAACTTTATCAAAGTTTTAACAAGAAAATACTTGACAGTTAAGGACATCAAACCTCAGGGCCTCAGAAGCAATTTGCTCCAAATGCATTTGTGTTTAGATTTTAGGCTGAAGCTTGTTTTCTGCTGATGAATTGTCATCTCCTACATAGTAGACATTACTAAGATTTATTCCACAGAA
>NW_028018680.1:0-702 GCF_054177405.1 Leptonychotes weddellii
TATCTGAGTTTCAGATTTCCACTGAGGTGACATAGTTTTCTCAGTAACTCAGGCTTGTAAATTGTTCTTTTCTCTCACTTTCATCCAAAAATAGTTACTGGGTCTGTCCACTTCTTTTTATACATTCAATTTTCTCTTCCTGTTTGTACTAATCTAGTTCAAGTCTATCAATGGAAGCCTGGATCATATCTGGTCTTCTGACTTGCCCTCTTGTTTTCATTCTGGCTGCCTTCAATTCATCTTGAACAGCACTTCTGGGTTAATATTTACATAACATCATGTTTTCTTGTTTATCATATCATCCTTCTAACCAGAACAACTTAAAAGGTATATGTCATTCAATGATGATAGTTTTATATGCCCACACTAGTCTCTATTGTTCATCCTAGTGAATTATTGTAGTACCTATCTGTGCCATTTGGAAAATTATGTGTCATTTGGAAAATTAAAAAAAAAAACAGAGTATTTTAATATTTAATACAGGAGTAGGTCTTGTACAAAATAGTATCCTATTTATGTATGTGCTCAATAAATAATCAATAAATGATTCAATATGGTATCAAAATTTTCCTATATTAGCATATTTTACCTGGTGACATTGACATTTTTTCAACTCCAGTATATTCCCATTTTTTGAAAATAAAGCTATCTGGTAATTGTGGGAAAAGAAACTCAAAGATTTCCAGGCCTGGTGGTCTCTGG
>NW_028018681.1:0-11189 GCF_054177405.1 Leptonychotes weddellii
GGATGGGACTGGAGGAGATTATGCTAAGTGAAATAAGTCAAGCAGAGAAAGTCAATTATCATATGGTTTCACTTATTTGTGGAACATAAGGAATAGCATGGAGGACATTAGGAGAAGGAAGGGAAAACTGAAGGGGGGGAAATTGGAGGGAGAGATGTACCATGAGAGACTATGGACTCTGAGAAACAAACTGAGGGTTTTAGAGGGGAGGGGGGGTGGGGGGATGGATTAGCCTGGTGACGGCTATTAAGGATGGCATGTACTGCATGGAGCACTAGGTGTTATACGAAAACAATGAATTGTGGATCACTACATCAAAAACTAATGATGTACTGTATGGTGACTAACATAACATAATAAAATAAAATTTAAAAAAAAGTTTCAGTTTTCAGGTCTAAAGCACTATAATAAACAGACCTTCTGGTTATGTAGTATAAAGCAGTACATCTTTATAATTCTAGGTTGTTCATAAAGACTTCTAGGACCTCAAGTTGTTAAGTAAATGGGAAAAGTTGTATTCTTCGGCATTTTTCTTTTATCGTGCCTTTTTTTTTTTTTTACTAATTTAGTTAATCCCATATTAGTAAGTAAATATACTAAGTTCCCCATTATACTGTAATTTCACTCTCGCATGCAAATACTCCTTTTAAATAACAAAACAGTATTTTCTTATAGAAGTAAGACCTAATGTACACTTCACTCATGAATTATTTTGTGATCAGAGTAGCCAGAAGAAATATCTCCCACATATGAACTTATAACTTTTATCCCTTACCATCTTGTATCTTAATTGTACACAGATGTGTCTTCCACTCAAACTCTGAAAGCATCAATGGTGCCCAGTAGAATGTTTTAGACAGTAACAGGTACTTGATAAATATTTGCCAAATAAATTATTCTTTCGATGATTATTAATGGAAAAGAAGTTAGTAGAACATGAAAGAAGTAAGAGTGGATGAATATACATATATGATAATGAAAAATGTCTTGGCTATGTTTCACTAGATAAATGTATTTTTTAGAAAATTCACCTTAGAGTTGTCTTAATTTTCTTTTATTTAAAAAAAGATTTTATTTATTTATTTGTCAGAGAGAGAGCGAGAGAGCGAAAGGGCACAAGCAAGGGGAAGGGCAGAGGGAGAAGCAGGCTCTTTGCCGAGCAAGGAACTCGATGCGGGACTCAATCCCAGGATCCTGGGATCATGACCTAAGCTGAAGGCAGACACTTAATTGACTGAGCCACCCAGGCATCCCGTTTTAACTTTCTTAGATCACTCCTCTGCTCGTTATTAAGATGTAGAAAGAAATCACCCCTTAGTGGTGAATATGTTGAAGCTGTCCACTCGATACAGGATGCCAATCTTTCAACAGATGTGGTTCCTGAAGTCAAGCATAATTCTGCCAATCTTTTCCAACAATAAGAGCTTAGGAAAAGCAGATAAAGTGCTCTCTTAGCATAGGAGAAGAGCAACACAAATTAGAGTACAGATAACAATGTTAACAGACTGAAAAAAAAAAGTTCTTGTTTTTCATTACACTAATTTTAACAATCTAGGGCAAAGAAATCACAGTGCTTACCATAAACCGAATTCACTCAAAAACAAAGTTTATATGTAAAAATAAACCCAAATAATAAAAGAGAAATGTTTAGCATTACTATTCCAAGTTGTAAAAGCCAAGAAAAAGGAAAAAGAGGATGGAGTTAATGGAACCCACAGGCTACTGATGTGGCAGTTTATCAAATGTAGCTGTAATGAAAGATAAATAATACAGGCAATTCACACTTCATGAAAGGATAAAAGTGTCGGTGTGTAGGTACCAGTTTTACTGCAGGGCATAATCAGCAAGTAAACGAAAGTGCAATGTCTAAAAAGTTTATAGCCTTCTATGAAGGCCTCATCTTGTCAGGTATTGATTTAGGTATTCAGACGACTTCACTGGTATTAAACAAATTGAGTGTTTGTGAACTTAGAGGACACGTTCTATTTCTCCCAACAGAAGTTGCCTCAAGCTTAATGTTAAGTTGTTTCCATCACTTAAATTTAAGGAAAGGGAAGAAAATGCTGAGATGATATCTTACACAATTATTTTCTTCTTAAATAGAGGGCAATCCAAAGTGAATGTTTCATACTCTCCACCTTCTCCACAAACATGGACTCCATACTTCTTAGAAAGCTGGAAGAGAACAACAACAACAACAAAACAGGAAACTTAAAATTAGACAGCAAAAATGCTCACTTAACTAATATTGTTTTTTCCTAAAAAAAATCCATGCAAGAAACTTTAATTCCAAAATAGATCACAAGCTACAGGAAAATAACTTTATATTTCTACTTAAAACGTGTTTAAAGCCATTTGAAAAATGTTATCATTAAAGCACAGGAGTTTTATTAATCCCAAAATCCTTATAAAAAGATGTAAAGGGCCAACATTTTATGTGTAACAAGAAAACTAAGAGATTACCATAAATTTTAGGAATGACACTAGCTTTAGATTCAAAGAAGGCTAAGGAGAAAAGGTACTTAGTCATGAGGTAGTAAATGAGACTGCATGTGGTCGAACTGGGCTTCCCCCCTGCCCTTTGACCTATTTGTGAATGGGGAGAAAAATAGGTTGTGTTTAGAGCATTTCTTGGAGACTCAGAGAAAGCAATCTAAGGCCTCTCCTTTGACCTGTGAACAAAAGGGAGTCAACAAACATGGTTATTATGCTTGAGGTTATTAGTGGTGAAGTTCCAAAGGTACTGAGAACTGATGAAGTTCCAAAGCTGTAGACAAGCCTTAGGAACGTCTAACTCCAAGAAAGGTTGGGATAGCTTATCATGTTGTCTAATTAAACCTGAAATTAAAAAAACAAGCAAGCAAAGAAACAACAAACAGCCTGCAATTTGCATTAAATATAAGCTATATTATTTAAATAATCCTGAGACTGAGAGTAAAATAATTTCCCATTCAGCTGGTATATGGCTGGAATCAGTGCCAGGGAACACTCTCACTGATGGTGTCAGAGAAGCTTCCTGTTCTTGTGTTGAGGCTTTATTACTATGTTCCATCTCCTTCACTCTGAATTTCTTAGCTTTCTCTACTTATAGCCTCTCCTAGTCCAAAGTCCTCATTGCCCAAAGGAAGAGTGACTCCATGGATGTTCACTGTGCTGGCACTATGGCCTAAGTCTTCAGGTTTATATCGTTACGCATTTATTTCTCTGGTTATTTTTGTGGTTGTGCTATAATTCTGAATCCATTACATTTAAACTCTTGACTATGTGCCCTTAGGGACTTTAAGCATGGATCTGTGAGAATTCTACTGCTCTTTTCAAGGATCAGCAGTAATGTGAATAACACTGTAAAGCTAAACAGTAAGAAAAGTGAGGGAAAGAAAGCTGGGTGGCATTTTCTATATGAGTTCCCAAGAGCAAAGCAGAAATTTTCACCATCTTGAGTCATGAAGTACAGAAGTGGCAAGACAGAATTATGGCAGCTGGTCCTTATGGGAGCAGATAACAGGAACAGATTACTTTACCATATTAAATCAAATTAAATTAATATCTGCTCTGCAATGAAAATGTAGAAATAATAACAGGATATGGGTTTCAGGGATGTTTCCTCATTCTGCTAGCTAGGGTTTGTCCTCTTTTTTGATGATATCCTTTTCACTGGTCTTCCCATTCCAGCAACCTTCCACCAAATGAACCTTCTGATCTCACCTTTATGGTCAGTCTTTTTATGAGGGAGTATACCTTATCAGTTATTAGCTTCCTTTCATTGGAAAATTTTTTACTTAAGGTTTCCATAATTTCTATAATCTACCACCAAAGAATAACTTGATTTTTAAATTAAAGTTGGCATGGCTGTTATCCTACTGAAGTAGTTCTATTAGTCTCTAGTAAAAATAATTTAAGCTGCTATGTTAAACCAACATATTATCATTATAAAAAGACTGCCAGTACTGGGAAATCTAAAATTTGTATGTATCCAGTGATATTTTCAGTTCACAAAAAATATTTCCATAATATTAATTCATATCACTTCTTCAACCAGTATTTATTGAACGATGATTATTAGGCAGGTCGTGTGAGATGAGGAAGATCCGAAGTAAACGAGACAACATCCCTGGTCTTTTGAAGGTTATCAAATATACTACACCCTATATTTCAACAACGCAAGATAATGAAACAGTGATGTAGTGTCTATAAATAACACACACAATCTCTTCTCCCTTTCTATTACTGATTCATCAGCATGAACACAGATTCTAGGCCAAGAAATCTGAATAAAGAGCTCAGTGGTTTCTATAGCAGATGAACCAAGAAGTCGTCTGAGTATGATGTCTTTTGCAGGCACTCCAAACTCTACTAGCATCAAGCTCTAATAGACATAAGTCCTCAGAGAAAAATCCATCTTTATTGGCTTACTTTCAGCCAGCTTCAAGACCCTTTGATATTCTGAGAAAAGCTTCTGAAGAAGTGAAGTCCACGCTAGTCAACCACTTTCTGTAACGAATCTTGTGCTAAAACACAGCATTCTCTTAGAAATCGACATCCTTGTAGCACAAAACTATGATGTATGCCCATTATAGAAAGGGTCAGTTTAGGGAAGTGGAGAATCCAGACATGCACATTCCGGAAACATGTCTGTGGTACAAAATATTCAATTTAGTTTTCTAAAGCCTGTTAAGTCTGTGTTCCAATACTGGAACAGAACGTTGCAACTTTATTCCTAACATGTCTCCGGTCTGTGGTTTCAACTCAATATTGCCATTATTGCATGCTAACACTTGATCATTCCAAATACGGTTTTGCAATTCCCTTTGATAAGTTTCTCTATCAGTCTTACTGTCATTGAAAATGCTAAATAGGTAACAGTTTTTCTAAAGTTTGGTTTCTCACTGAATCATCATGATTCTTTCCATAATTTAAGTACATAAAATAGCAATCTTTATTGAAAAGTAAAAAATAAATATTTTCATATTGCCTATTTCTTCACTAAGGCCCAATATTCATTAATGATTAAAATATATTTAACAGTTTCAGTTAGTATGTAAAAAGTCGAAGTAGACAGTTATTCTCACCGTAACAGCAAACGTATGCCAGACAGGTTACAAAATCATGCTTTTTTGTTTTACATACAGAGAGCTGAGAATGTAAAGAAATCTGGATGAACTAAATTCCAGATCAGGGTGAGCCTTTCATAGGTGAGTAAAGATCAATAGCCACCTTCCTAATGGGCAAACAGTATTCTTCCACAGATGAGGGACTTTTATCAGTGTGTGTAGAAAGCAGCCAAACACATGACCATCTGTGGACTCCTGTGATGGCTTGTTAGAGTCTGGAGGAGACCCGGGGAGTCTGTATAGCCTGCCAATTCTTTCCCATAGCTTTCCAATTCTTTCCCAAAGGCCTTAACCAAGTGCACACAGTGGCTACATGCAGAAGGCCAGGGCCAGGACAGAAGAGGAGAGAGATTCCTTTGGAAACATCTGCTCCTTGAGTCTTTTCTATTGAGCTTTCACTGTGCCAAAGGCTGGAGACAGGGCAGGAAAACTAAGATTTTTTTCCAAGGCTTGGAAGGTCAGGAAGAAGGTAAGGAGAGGCTCAGCGCAATAAACCTGTGAAAAGGCACAAAACACTGGTGGCAGGACAGTAAAGCAGGGGAGGAGAGGGAGGGAGGAAAGATAGGGGAGAGGAAAGGGGATGAGAGGGGTGAAAAGGGGAGGGGAAGAAAAGGAGAGACAGAGACAGAGATATCTAGACTCACTGAAGCATAGACCACAAGCCCTGATAAATGAAGAGACCTGATTACTACTCTTAAAGCATTTGAAACAAGTAGTAAACTGAAACAAAATGCAACTCAGATCAGAACCAGCTCAACTGTAGATTAAACAGAATAAACACCCCAGACTAGCTGTCAGACAGAGGAAGGGATGTGGCTTTTGGGGGGTAAATATTATTTACTTTAGTCTCTACTGTTCTTTTTTATTCAGTATCTACCACAAAATATGTAAAAAAAAATAAGAGATGTCAAAAAGTGAAAACTGTGACCTATAATCAATAGAAAAACAAACAGAAAAACAGAAACAGACCCAACATTAATCAAATACCGGACTCAGTAGGCAAAGACTATAATGTAACTATTGTAAATATGTTAAAGGATTTCATGAAAAAGATAGATGAAATTCATGAACAGAGAGTAGTTTCAGCAAAGATGGAAACCAGGTTCATATCTAGGTTCATATCCTGGCTCCAACACTTATTAGGCATAGGACCTGGGATCAATTACTTAACTTCTCTGAATTTCTGTTTTCCTAGGTAATACCTACCCTTATTAAGGGCATGTTGTGACTGTTAAAACAGATAAATGATACATGCAAAGCTTTTAACTCAGTCCCTAATGCACAGGAAACATTTAATACATGGTATTTTTTTCTTTATTAGATTAATTTGTCCTTCCCTTGGGCCTTCTGCTCCTTTATCTATATATTCCCTTCTTTGAGGATCATGACCACTACTGTATCTATTACTTCTATGCAAATGGTTCTCAAAGCAAAAACCCTAGCCACTCATTTCTCTCTCATATGTTAGTCCCCACTCAAAATTCTCATCGAGTGTTTTACTCGGGAGTCTTGTTGTTTTAAATTTAACATGAATAAAACAAAGTTCTTGATTTTTTTCCTCATAACCACTTCTCCCTGCTCAATTTTCTATTTCTGTAATGGTTTAATCACACTGAAAGCTTGAAATACTGAAGAACTTAACTCCTTCCTTTCCTTCTGTCATTCCTTCTGCCACAGAGCCTACATTTTAAAATTTTTCATTAATTCATTTATTGAATCAGCAAATCTTTACTCAGTACTTACTAAGTGCCAGATCCTATTCTATATACTAGGGGCATGGCAGTGAATAAGATGGATAAAGTGAACAAATGTCTTCTATTCTACATCCTTCATGATCACTTCACACTTGAACTATTACAGTCATCTCTTATCTTCCTGCTTAGTTTTCACACCTCCCAATCTATCATACATATTATCACCATACTAACTTTCCTTAACAATAAATGACCATGGCACTCATCTGCTTAAAACTTTTTGGTGACTATTACCTATTCAATAAAAATCAAACTCTGTAGATTGACAGTCAAACACTTCAGCCATTTGGCCCCAATCTTTGCATGGATATAAAGATATAAAGCCAATACAATAGATAAAATAAAATAAAAGTTCAAAAGGATCTTTTGATACTAAATCTTATAAAATGAAATATAAAGTGATAAAACCCAGTATTTAGTTTCCTTCTCTTCAGCTTAAAAGGAATTGCCCTTGTTACAGTCTGTGTGATGACTATCCTATGCTGCCTTGTGATATATTTCTGTACTGCATCACTATGTACCTCCTGAACTTGAAATTTTTCATGTGTGACTTTTTCCTCATGAAACTATTTTCTAAATCCCTAAGACTTTCTCCTAGTTCCTTTATAGCAGTGTGTAGCACTCAGTACTTCGTGACCAACTGGGTGCCCTCCTATGGTCCAGATACCCATGCATACTCCCAGAAAAGGGCCTGATAGACATAACAGATAGGTCTAATCTGAACCAGAAATAAAGCCACTCTTAATCAGAATTACCAAGTAAAAGGGCAGAGAAAGTTACTGACTTATTTTTCTCTACCCTTAGAAACTGCATTTTTATCCTCTAGTGTTGGAAATCTGAAAGAGTAAATAAAATTCACACGTGACAGTCAATGCTTTCCTTATCTCATTAGCCACTGAAT
This sequence comes from Leptonychotes weddellii, assembly GCF_054177405.1. Lineage (NCBI taxonomy): Eukaryota > Metazoa > Chordata > Mammalia > Carnivora > Phocidae > Leptonychotes > Leptonychotes weddellii. Next base: position 7,767 of record NW_028018681.1, read on the forward strand.
CAGTGATGTCACATTCTACCCCACCACCCCCATTCTTAGCCATTTGGGAAATGTTATATAGAAAAAGATTTGGGCCAGCTGACCACTGGGTAAGATTAATACACATACTATTTTGTCTGACATCCACCATTTGGTCCCAACCTTTGTATGAATACAAAGATATAAAGCTAATACAATAGATAAAATAAAAGTTCTAAAGGATCTTAAACAGTTGAAAAGAAATATGTTGCTGTTTTTTAACCAGTTGGATTATTAATAAAACAAGATAATTTTTTTACTTATTACACAATATAATTTTCATTGCATAAAAGGATGTTCATTGCTTCACATATATCTAAATTGTGCTATGTTTTCTTTTAGATAAAGCTTTTGGGGAAAGTGAACATTGTTTGCCATCTAACTGTTGTTAAGATAAGCATTTTAAAAAGCATTTTGAACAGATGTGGCTGACTTGGGTCATTTCATGGATTATAAGAATGCCTTGGACTCTGAACATTTAAAAAGTGAATTCCTAGTAAATAAAAAGGAAATTACTTATATGATTCTATTTTTTCTGGCATACTTATTTATATAGATGAATATTCATACTCATATTAATTTCATCTGAATGCTGATTATTGAACTGAAAAAGTTAAGGGCATCTGGTTTCCGTTTAATTTTTATCCCTTTAAAAGATTATAATAAACCCAATTGTGAGAATTTCGTATTAAATCAAGATTTTTCTTCTTTTAAACCTGCCTCATTTATGTTAGTCATCTTAAAATTAGGATGAAAAAAAGTCAATCAAATCACACTTCATCCCTCTCACCATCTATAGAAAACCATGAGGTTTATAATAACTGCTAAAATTTCATTTTATAAATGATATGCTTAACATACAAAATAGTTTCATGCTGCATATAATCATTCATAGCACATACTCAAGAAGTATTTATTGAGTATCTGCTATAGGTTTGGCATTGTTTTAGGTGCTGGGGATAATGATGGGAGCATTATTATCCCCAGCCTCATGTGTGACTTTTTCTCATGAAACTATTTTCTCATGAATAGTTTCTCATGAAACTATTTTCTAAATCCCTAAGACTCTCTCCTAGTTCCTTTATAGCAGTGTGTAGCACTCAGTACTTAGTGACCAATTGGGTGCCCTCCCTATGGTCCAGATACCCATGCATACTCCCAGGGAGAGAAGCTGGGGGAGAACAGCCTATTGTCTGGAAGTACAGCAGAAAGTTAAACAAGAAATTATAATAATGGGTAGTGATTGCTTTGGTGGATACATGAGATGCTGTGGGATTGTAAAGTACAGTACCTAACCAGACGGAACCCAAAGGCTTCTCCAAGTAAAACTTAAGCTGATACCTGAAGAATGAGATAACCAGAAAAGTCTAAGAGAGAGGGAGAGGCTGAGGGAGAGAGAGAAGACAGGAGAGAAGTTAAGACTGTTCCAGAGGGAAGAGTGTATGTTAAGTCCCAGAGCACATGATGGGTACTAGAAACTGAAGTAAGTATGGCATAGCTGGATCATAACTAGATGAATAATGGTGAGATGAGGCTGACTAGAAAGAGAACATATCTTATGGGACTTCATAAGTCATGCTAAGTCATTATCCTAAGGTCCGTGAGAACCCATGATAGGTTTTAAGCAGAAAGCTGAACTGATCATATTTATCTCTTAGAAACAGTCTGGTTGCACAGTGGAGAATGGACTGGAGGGGAGTAAGTCAAGAAGCACAAAGAACTGAGAATTTGCTAGAGTAATCTAGGCAGGAGGTGAAGATTTCCTGAACTGGGGAAATAGCAGTGAGGACAGAGAGGAGAGGGCAGATATTTTGAGAGATATTGTTGGGAAGCTGAATAAGTGATTAATTGAATGGAGGAGTGAGGAAAGTTAAAAAAGAATTAAGGAAAATTCCCAGCTTTCTGCACTGGGAAACTGGATGGATGGTGGTTGTGTTTATTGGTACCTCAGTATGAATAGCAGTTTGCTGGGAGAGTACAATGACCTTATCCTTTTCAAATTTTATGTGGCATGATACTATGATATATATACTATATATGTTTCTAAGCTACTGTTAAGCTACTCTGATGCCTTCCTGCTGCTCCTAAATTATATATATATCCCTCATGAATCTCTGTAATATATTCTTCTTAATCAATTTATTCCCTTGGATATAGTCCATGCACTCCGTGGCTTCAACCATCACCTTTATGCTATTCTGCTGCTGCTAAAACCAACAGTATTACTATTAATTAAAGACCATTTATTTTATGCCTTAAAGTTAAGAAAAATGATATAATTATTTAATCCTCAAAATGTCTTTTAAGAATACAAAAGAGCATAGGTTCTGAAATCAGATAGATTTAAGCACATATTCAACATCTGCTACTTCCCGGTTGTATGACTATGGAAAAAGTAACTCATCCTCTGAATGATCCCTCATCTGTAAAATGTAAATATCAATGGTCACAACCTCATAGGTTAGTTGATCAAATAAAATAATGCATAAAAAGCACTTAGCACAGAGTATGGCATTTAGTAAGCATTTGGTAAATACACAGCTTTACTATAAAAGTAGGCAAAGCACATATTTGTTGAAGACCCATCTGAGAGTACGAATTTTAACAAACATTGTAAAATATCACAAAAATAAGAATACTCCTAATGAACATTTAAGGAACAGTTCTAAACCTTTAAAATTTTATGCAACTCTTATATTAAAATTCATCTACTTTTTTGAACAATGAGAAAATAAGCCTGGGGGAAAAACACCCAAAGGATAAAATAATTTTAGAATCCATTTGTTCACTTATCAAATGATAATTTTAGGAAACTGCAGAAGTTTAGGAAGCAATAATTACAATTATTCCATAGTTTATTTATTTATTAATTATGTTATGTTAGTCAGCATACATTACATCATTAGTTTTTGATGTACTGTTCCATGATTCATCGTTTGCGTATAACACCCAGTGCTCCATTCAGTATGTGCCCTCTTTAATACCCATCACCGGGCTAACCCATCCCCCCACACCCCTCCCCTATAGAACCCTTAGTTTGTTTCTCAGAGTCCATAGTCTCTCATGGTTCGTCTCCCCCTCCGATTTCCCCCCCTTCATTTTACCCTTCCTACTATCTTCTTCTTTTTTTGTAACATATAATGTATTATTTGTTTCAGAGCTACAGGTCTGTGATTCAACAGTCTTATACAATTCACAGCGCTCACCATAGCATATATCGAACCCAATGACTATCACCCAGCCACCCCATCCCTCCCATCCCCCACCACTCCAGCAACCCTCAGTTTGTTTCCTGAGTTTAAGAATTCCTCATTATCAGTGAAGTCATATGATACACGTCTTTCTCTGATTTATTTCGCTCAGCATAATACCCTCCAGTTCCATCCACGTCATTGCAAATGGCAA
>NW_028018682.1:0-702 GCF_054177405.1 Leptonychotes weddellii
GGAATAGTTTTAATAAAACAATAGTGCTAAATAAATATAGTCTCTGTTGTTTCTTCTTCTTTGAAAAATATGATGCAGATTGCTTTAAATAAACTTTTTTGTTTTGTTTCTGTTTTTTGAGAGAAAGCGAGAGCATGAGCGGGTTGGGGGAGGAAGGGACAGAAGCAGAGAGAGAATCTTAAACAGGCTCCATGCCCAGAACAGAGCCCAATACGGGGCTCGATCTCACAATGCTGAGATCATGATCTGAGCCAAAACCAAGAGTCAGACACTTAACAGACTGGGCCACCCAGGTGCCCCTAAATAACCATTTTAAACAAGTGATAAAGCACGTAATATTATAATGCTAATAAAGCTTCAGACATTATAAGGAAATTACTATATATACTACATGTATGCACACATACACACACATTCACACACACGAAGCAGAGGCTTTAGTTAAATTCTATGGTAATTAATGAAGTTTGTATAAAGGCACTATAACTTGATACTTTCAAATGAATTTTTTTTTTTAAAGATTTTATTTATTTATTTGACAGAGACAGAGACAGCGAGAGCAGGAACACAAGCAGGGGGAGTGGGAGAGGGAGAAGCAGGCTTCCTGCTGAGCCGGGAGCCCGATGTGGGACTCGATCCCAGGACCCTGGGATCATGACCTGAGCCGAAGGCAGTCGCTTAACCAACTGAGCCACCCAGGCG
>NW_028018683.1:0-701 GCF_054177405.1 Leptonychotes weddellii
TAGACACATTTGAAAATCTAACTAGTATTTCCAAAGATGAGACCTTAGCTTCAGTCAAGTATTATTTGAGATTTTTAAACACTGGCTTTCCACCACTGCCTTCAATTCCCACTACCCAATACCCTCTGCTTCTTATCATCTTTATTTGACTTCCACGATGCAGGAAGCCCTCATTACTTGTCACGCACTTTCCCTTCAAGAACAGGCCTGATACTTCCTGGACTAAAGGAAACAATTAAATTTTTAAAAAGATTTATTAATGCATTTTTAAAAACAGTCTTGACACTAAAGCTTTTAATTGCAAGGGGACGGGATTTTGAAAAATAAGATTTTCCTCGATATTCCCTAAAATGGATCTTTTCACTTAAAGAGCAATCCTGGAAGACAGGAAGCAGAGAGTTTATATCATGAAGCTAAAATTCACACTATGATAGTCATTTTCTTACTTAAAAGGGAAAGGAAAGATATTATCAGCAGGCGGGAGAGGAAAAAAATCAGAGGGTATCCTGATTAGATTACAGATGTATAGATTATAGATGTTGTTAAGAAGGGGTCAGTGTGGATATGAGGAATTCTTAATCGCAGGAAACAAACTGAGTGTTGTTGGAGTGGGGGGTGGGGTGGGAGGGATGGGGTGACTGGGTGATAGACACTGGGGAGGGTATGTGCTCTGGTAAGCGCTGTGAATTGTGCAAGACTGT
>NW_028018684.1:0-701 GCF_054177405.1 Leptonychotes weddellii
GATAGTAGATGAATGGTTGGATGAATGGTGGATGGATGGATGGATGAATGGTTGGGTGGTGGATGGATGAATGGGTGGTGGATGGATGGATGAATGGGTGGATGGATGGATGGATGGTAGGTGGATGGTTGGATGGATGGTGGGTGGATGGATGAATGGTTGGATAGATGGACGGATGAATTACAGATAGTGGATGGATGTATGGATGTATGGATGGTAGGTGGATGGTTGGATGGATGGTGGATGGATGGATGAATGGTTGGATGGATGGATGAATGGTTGGATGGATGGTGGATGGATGGATGGATAGTAGATGAGTGGTTGGATGGATGGTGGGTGGATGAATGGTTGGATGGATGGTGGGTGGATGAATGGGTGGTGGATGGGTGGGTGGATGGATGAATGGTGGGTGAATGGATGGATGGATGAATGGTTGGATGGATGGTAAGTGGATGGATGGTAGATGAATGGTTGGATGGATGAATGGTTGGATGGATGGATGAATGGTGGATGGATGGATGGATGGATAGTGGATGGATGGATGGATGGATGGATGGTGGATGGATAGATGGATGAATGGTTGGATGGATGGTAAGTGGAAGGATGGATGGATGGATGGTTTTGGATGGATGGATGGATGGTTGGATAGATGAATAGTAGATGAATGGTTGGATGGATGGTGGATGGTGGATGGATGGATG
>NW_028018685.1:0-701 GCF_054177405.1 Leptonychotes weddellii
AGCCAATTAATAACAAAAGCAAAGAAACACATCGACAACAATACAATAATAGTGGGGGACTTTAACACGCCCCTCACTGAAATGGACAGATCATTTAAGCAAAAGATCAACAAGGAAATAAAGACTTTAAATGACACACTGGACCAAATGGACTTCACAGACATATTCAGAACATTCCATCCCAAAGCAACAGAATATACATTCTTCTCTAGTGCCCATGGAACATTCTCCAGAATACATCACATCCTGGGTCACAAATCAGGTCTCAACCGGTACCAAAAGATTGGGATCATTCCCTGCCTATTTTCAGACCACAATGCTTTGAAACTAGAAATCAGTCACAAGAGGAAAGTCACAAAGAATTCAAATACATGGAGGCTAAAGAGCATCCTACTAAAGAATGAATGGGTCAATGAGGAAACTAAAGAAGAATTTTAAAAAATTCATGGAAACAAATGAAAATGAAAACACGACTGTTCAAAATCTTTGGGATGCAGCAAAGGCAGTCCTAAGAGGAAAGTATATAGCAATACAAGCCTTTCTCAAGAAACAAGAAAGGTCTCCAATACACAACCTAACCCTACACCTAAAGGAGCTAGAGAAAGAACAGCAAATAAAGCCTAAACCCAGCAGGAGAAGAGAAATAATAAAGATCAGAGCAGAAATCAATGAAATAGAAACCAAAAGAACAGTAGAACAGA
>NW_028018686.1:0-701 GCF_054177405.1 Leptonychotes weddellii
CTCCTCCCTCATCCTTAATCTATGTGATTTCTGTGGGGCTGACATTACTGCAGGCTGTAGGAGTAGAGATGTGATCCAGACATAACCTAAAATGTAGAGCATCTACCTGGATCCCATACTCAGGGTTCCTCCATATAATTCAAAGCTTTGCAAATACAGTCCTCTACAGATTCTAGGCACTTAAGGAATCGCTAGGTCATGTGCCTTCTTGACTATTTTGTAAATAGAGTCCAGCTGGAAATGGAGCTGACAAAAAGATATCAGAACCAAGAGATGAGTAAGAAATATCATTGAGTCAGTCGCAGCAAGTTCTTCCTAGAAACATCGCCAAAGGCAAGGGAAGCAAGGGCAAAAATGAACTATTGGGATTTCATCAAGATAAAAAGCTTTTGCATAGCAAAAGAAACAGTCAACGAAACCAAAAAACAACCAACAGAATGGGAGAAGATATTTGCAAATGACATATCAGATAAAGGGTTAGTATCCAAAATCTATAAAGAACTTATCAAACTCAACACCCAAAGAACAAATGATCCAATCAAGAAATGCGCAAAAGACATGAACAGACATTTTTCCAAAGACATCCAAATGGCCAACAGACACATGAAAAAGTGCTCAATATCGCTCGGCATCAGGGAAATCCAAATCAAAACCTCAATGAGATACCACCTCACACCAGTCAGAATGGCTAAAATGAACAA
>NW_028018687.1:0-701 GCF_054177405.1 Leptonychotes weddellii
GTGGAACATAAGGAATAGCATGGAGGACACTAGGAGAAGGAAGGGAAAAATGGGGGGGGGGATTGGAGAGATGAACCATGAGAGACTATAGACTCTGAGAAAGAAACAGGGTTTTAGAGGGGAGGGGGGCGGGGGGGTTGGGTATTAAGGAGGGCACGTACTGCATGGAGCACTAGGTGTTATACGAAAACAATGGATCGTGGATCACCACATCAAAAACTAATGATGTATTGTATGGTGACTAACATAATATAATAAAATTAAAAAAAAAAGAGAAGGTTTGCTGCAGCGTCACCAGCACTAGGAAATCACTGAGAGGCCCAGTCTCTGTGTACGGGAGTGGGGATCCCAAGTGGTGCTTTCAGGAACCAAGTAGGATGCGGCCCTGGGAAGAATGTGGTCGTTCCTCCACCCGGACGTGGGAAGGGACTGGGTGTAGTAAGTGTGGAACGCAGATTGTAGGATGATGTGATCGTAGAATCTGAATTTTGTTTAAAAAAACCCAACAATATGAAAATCTAATTTCCTGTGTGTGTGTGTGAGAGTGTGTGCCTCTCTCTGTGTGTGTAAATGTGTAAGTATGTGTGTGTGTGTTTGTGTATATGTGTGTTTCTCTGTGTGTGTATGGGTGCATGCATGTTTGTGCCTCTCTGTGCGTGTGTGTGCACATGTGTGAATGTTTGTTCATATGTGTGCATGCA
>NW_028018688.1:0-701 GCF_054177405.1 Leptonychotes weddellii
GCTAAGCAGGGGGTGGAACCCTCGTGGGACAGCATGGTCTCAGGACCCTTGGGGTTACAGAAAGACCGGGGGTGCCTGAGTGCAGCAAAGCTCCCAGGTATCAGAGCAGGGAAGCCGGCTGCAGAGAAGGAGCCGAGGAGCGGGCTCTCAGCTCGGGGTTGCCATAAACTGTGATCCACGGCACAGTCCTTCCCCGGGAGGAGCAGCGCCGGAGCACACCACAGGGATTTGCAGTGTTTGGAGACTCCACACGGGGTCAGGTGCCAGAGATAGAAACTCACGGTCAAAGACTGGGTGAGCACGGAGTGCGGCCGGAGACAGGGGAGACGGGAGTGACTGACTGCTTTTCTCTGGGGACATACTGAGGAGCAGGGACCCGAGTTCTCGGCTCCTCCAGGGCGGAGATTGGGAGGCCGCCATTTTCACTCTCTGCCTCCAAAGCTGTACGGAAAGCTTGCAGGGAACAAAAGCTCCCGAGAGCAAAGCCGAGCAGATTACTTAGCCCGGACGGGCAAGGGCGGGGCAATTCCGCCTCCGGCAAAGACATTTGGGAACCACAGCAACAGGCCCCTCCCCCAGAAGATCAGCAAGAACCGTCAGCCAAGACCAAGTTTACTGATCAGTGAGAACGACAGAACTCCAGCACTAGGGGAATACTGCACATAGAATCCACGGCTTTTTTACCATGAGTTTGTAGTCTT
>NW_028018689.1:0-701 GCF_054177405.1 Leptonychotes weddellii
GCTCATTATTCTTTTTAGAATTTCTTTCTGGGGAGAAGGACAAAAATAGAGAGAAGATGTTCCGTTTTGACAGACTTAAGCTCATCAGATTTATCAAATCACAATATAGGACGGTCAGCTCAATTCGGCTTTCAGATGAACAATAAATAATTTTTTAGTATAAGTGTGTTCCATGCATATTTGGGACAGACTTATAAAAAAATGTATTCGCGGTTTATCTGAAATTCATTTAACTGGGTGTCCTGCATTTAATTTGGCAACCCTGCATAAACCGTTGTCCCTTCCTTTTTTTTTTTTTCTCAAAGAACTCAGGGTTTATTTTATTTATTTATTTATTTGTTCGTTTGTTTATTTATTTATTTATTTTTATTATTTTTAAAGATTTTTTTTTTTTATTCATGAGAGACAGAGCGAGAGAGAAAGGCAGAGGGAGAAGCAGGCTCCCAAGGAGCAGGGAGCCCGATGCGGGACTCGATCCCAGGACCCTGAGATCATGACCTGAGCCGAAGGCAGACGCTTAACCATCTGAGCCACCCAGGCGCCCCGTTTGTTTATTTTTTATTAACATATAATATATTATTTGTTTCAGGGGTACCCTGGTTCTTTCTAATTCCATCACCGGTGCGTCTGGATCACAGGCGAGGGAGGTGTTCCTCCATAAAAAGAGAAATGGGCACGGTGGCGGGGGGGGGGGGGGGGGG
>NW_028018690.1:0-701 GCF_054177405.1 Leptonychotes weddellii
CCAACCTGGAGGCGAGGACTGGGAGCGCTGCTGAGTGGCGCACAACACAGGACGCTGCAGTTTATAACAGCACAGACAGAAATGGAGAGAGTGTGGCCTGGAGAGCTCACTGAAGAACAGACTGCAATCTCTCTTTTCTGAGGCAGAGGGTTGGAAAGGATCTCTTCTGCTATGACTCTCAGAAGAGATGCAGAAAGCCACCAGGGAAAGCCGCCAGAGAACAAAAGCCCCCCAAAACCAGTTTTCACTGAGCTCATCCCCCGCAACAAGGGGGCAGGGCAACTCTGCCCAAATAGGGTTGCCTGAGTAATGGTGTGGCAGGCCCCTACCCCAGAAGACATGCTGGGAGAACAAGAGGTTGACAACCCTAATGTCCCTATAAAACAGGTGCATCTTGCTTGGGTTCTGGTCAATAACTTGGACTCTGTACATTCCCTCAAAGACCCCTCAAGAAAATGACTAGGAGGAGGAACCCCTAAAATAAGAAAGACTCAGAGACTGTGACTTCTGCCACAGATTTACAAATGGATACAGATATAACCAAGATGCCAGAAATGGAATTCAGAGTAGCAGTTGTGAAGATGGTAGCTAGAATGGAGAAATCGATTAATGGCAACACAGAGTCTCTAAGGGCAGAAATGAAAGCTGAACTGGCAGAACTTAAAAATGCTATCAATGAGATCCAATCTAATCTAGATAAT
>NW_028018691.1:0-701 GCF_054177405.1 Leptonychotes weddellii
CATATGATCCTCTCAATAGATGCAGAAAAAGCATTTTACAAAGTACAGCATCCTTTTTTGATTAAAACTTTTCAGAGTGTAGTGTTAGAGGGTACATGCCTGAATATCATAAAAGCCATCTATGAAAAACCCACAGCGAATATCATTCTCAATGGGGAAAAACTAAGAGCTTTTCCCTTAAGGTCAGGAACACGGCAGGGATGTCTACTATTATCACTGCTATTCAGCATAGTACTAGAAGTCCTAGCCACAGCAATCAAGACAACAAAAAGAAATAAAAGGCATCCAAATCGGCAAAGAAGAAGTCAAACTCTCCCTCTTTGCAGATGATATGATACTTTATTTAAAAAACCCAAAAGACTCCACCCCAAAACTGCTAGAACTCATACAGGAATTCAGTAAAATGGCAGGATATAAAATCACTGCACAAAAATCAGTTGCATTTCTACACACCAACAAGACAGAAGAAAGAGAAATTAAGGAATCTATCCCATTTACAACTGCACCCAAAACCATAAGATACCTAGGAATAAACCTAAGCAAAGAGGCAAAGAATCTGTACTCAGAAAACTATAGAATACTCATGAAAGAAATTGAGGAAGACACAAAAAAATGGAATTCCATGCTCATGGATTGGAAGAACAAATATTATGAAAATGTCAATGATACCTAGAGCAATCTACACATTTAATGCACTCCCT
>NW_028018692.1:0-11189 GCF_054177405.1 Leptonychotes weddellii
GGGGGGGGGAAATCGGAGGGAGAGATGAACCATGAGAGACTATGGACTCTGAGAAACAAACAGGGTTTTGGGGGGGGGGCATTGGTTAGCCCGGTGATGGGTATTAAGGAGGGCATGTACTGCATGGAGCACTGGGTGTTATACGAAAACAATGGATCGTGGATCACCACATCGAAAACTAATGATGTATTCTATGGTGACTAACATAACATAATAAAATTAAAAAAAAAAAAAAAGAAGTTGCCAAACTGTTTTCCAAGTAGCTGTATCATCTTACTTTCCCACCAGCAATGTATGAATGGCCAGTTTTTCCACATCCTCTCCAGCATCTGGTGTTGTCATTATTTTTTATTTTAGCCATTCTGATAGATGTGTGATGATGTCTCATGTGGTTTTGTCTTTTCCTAATGGCTAATGATGTTGAACATCTTTTCACGTGCTTATCTGCCATCTGTATTTTTCTCTGTAATTTTGCATTTTCAATCCTCCTATGAACTAACTGAGCTTTGGCATATGTCTAGACCTTAAATTTTGATTATGACTTTAGAGGAAACATAAGGTATCTGAAAAGGCAGTGGCTAGTTTTTATTTAGCTCTTTCACTACAAAGCTGTAAAAACATTTTCTTAAATCCTTCAGCAGATACTACCTCAGTCAATTAATCCTAAAAAAGCTTTTATATAGGAAAAGTCAGCCCCAAATACTATGTGTGTAGAAGTAAGTCAAACATTCTTTGCAAATATTGTTCTGCCTTGAAAATAACCTAATTGGATTGTTGTGAGGCCAAATTGATAGCAGATTTTTAGGTTGTCCAATGGAAATGATTTCCAATAACATGAAACCAATGATAGTTTAAAATAGACACAGAAAATACGTGGGAACTCTTATCTATGAATGAATATATTAGCTCAATGATAGCTCATAGAAAGGTTACTAGCAAATGCAAGATATCTGAGGAATTGATCTTTTGTTGGTGGATGGTTAATACCTTTGTCTTCTTAGGGGTGGTGAGTGAACAGTATACCTTTAGTAAATGCAGATTCATCAATTTCCATCCTCACTGCACTGTTGCTGCTAGATCTACATATAATGGTAATAGGGGAGAGGAGAGAAAGTAAAAGACTTCATGTTACTTGCTCTAAAATTCAAAAAGGAGCCTTATGGGTCTTCTCTTTTTCAATCTGCTCCCCAACTTATGCTTTCTAAATCTCATTCCAATTTGCCTATATAAGAATTTTCCTTCAGAACACTATAGCAGTACAGAATTCCCCAGATAAAGTGAATGAATTCAGCAGTAGTAGGGATTATAGTCCATTATTTATAATCAAGTTTCTTTTTAAACAAAAGTATACATATTAGCACCAGAATTAAGTTAAAAAAATTTTTTTAACAAGACTTGACTACCATATTCTATGTAGTTAAAGAGTTTTACTAGGATTTAGTGTCTGAAGACCTCAAGGTTTGAACACTAGATGCTAGGTGAACAGTCAGGGTTAGACTTTTTTAATCATTTGCATTCAGGTACATGTAACAGTAAGCTTAGCTACCATTCAATGAATGATATACTCTGTGATAGCACTGTGCTAAGGAGTTTTCAGACAACTCATTTAAAGCTCACTTCTATCCTATGAAATAGGTATTTTTACTGCAGTTTTACATAGGAGAAAACAAGTGTTCTCAGAGATAAGTCATTTGTCCAGGGTGACACATTTAGCAAGTGACAGAACTGGGCTTCTCTGTCTCCAAGTCCATACTTTGTAACTGCTCTGATTTATGATGAGTAGTCATCACAATAAATTCTCTGGGTACTGGGAATGGGGGTATGAGTAGGGTGCAGATTGAAACATAAAAACAACTTTGAAGTCCCTGAGCAGTCAATTCCTGGTTGCTCACTCAGTGGCTATCACACAGAAAATTCAAAATTAAATCTCTTATCTCCCTGACAACCATCCCTATGTTCTTTCCTCTTGGATTTGTTGATACATGCCCTGGAGAAAAAGCATTTTTTTCTAAGACTGGATAAATCCAAATATATGCAAGATGGTTAATCCTCCATCAACACAAGTGCACGAGCATGCACACACACACACACACACATTTGTACAAACAATACAAACATACCTCATATTTTTTTTTCACAGAAGTTGTCTCTCCACCCCACCTCCCACATATACACTGATCATCTATTTTTAAAACAAGGTGTCGGTGTGGTGTTGGATAAATGATTGCTCAGGAGACAGAACATCTTCGTGGAGAGGAAATATCTGAAACCCCAGCAAGGGACTGTGCAGATCTCTGTAAGAATGAGAAAAGGGATATAGAAAATGGACTCTGTCTACCTTTTTTTTAAAGGCTTTATTTATTTAAGATAGATGATAGATAGGTAGATAGATAGATGATAGATAGAGTACGAGCAGGGGGAGGGGCAGAGGGAGAAGCAGACTCCCCCCTGAGGAGGGAGCCTGACATGGGCCTTGATCCCAGGAACCAGAGATCTTGACCTGAGCCAAAGGCAGGTCAAGATCTTAACCTTAACTTAAGTTTAAGTAAGTTAAACTTACTTAAACTGACTTAACTGACTGAGCCATGCAGGTGTCCCCTGCCTACCTTTTAAAGACACAATAATAATAATAGTAATTCTTATTTAAGGTCTACTATGTATCAGGCACTGATCTAATATCTATATATGGCTTAAGTCATTTAATTCTCACAACAACTTTATGCAGTGGGTTCTATTATTATCCCCATTTTATAAATGAGGAAACTAGGATGTATAAATATAAAGACACATACTCAAGCTCACACCGTTCATGGTTAGAAACTGGCTCAGCAGAAATATGAACACAAGCAGCCTGGCTCCAGAGCTCCTCTCTTCCTTACTCACTCTGCCCTACTGTGTGTTTATGTATGTGTGTGTCTTCGTACCTCATTTATAAATAAAAGATGAGCCAAAATGTGCAAAGGAACATATCAGTGGTATACCACCTGTCCTCTTGCCCCAATCTGCTGTTAGTTAAGCACTTCAAATGTATGCCAGCACACATTCACACTGCACTGCTAGTTGTGGCCCTCCTGTGCAGACTGTGGAGAAAATACATCCCTGTTGCCTTTGAAAGCTCTGTGGGAAAAAAAAAAAAAAAAAAGAGCGAATTCTTCTTTTAAAAACATAGCAGGAACAGTCAATAACAGCCCCATGATGATAAAATGGCTAAATACTACCAGAATTTATGAGGAAAAAGTACTAAAAATTCAATTGAAGTTAAAAACACTGGTCTTATGATGCCTTTAGAGATCCACAGGATATCAGGTATTGATATTGGTTGCTCATGTAAAGAACCAAATTGTATTTCCTTATAAAACAAAATGGGACTAAAGAGGAAACACATAAAAGTTTACATGCAAATATTGGAGTATATTTAAAGGAAAAAGAAATTCCTTTAAATGACCTTCTTTTGCTCTAGTGTTTTAACAGTTGAAATACAGGTTTGTTATTACATTTTCTTTAAACCACTTAGAGTAAATTAAGATACCAAGGACCAATACTATGAATTAAGTTGTATATATATCCCTTTGTATTAAGTATGGTGAACTTACTTTTTGAAATGAAAATTGGGATATGTGGTCTAACAAGTCTAAGTTTATTTATAAAAACAACAAGAAAAAATCTACTTGAATTTAACTTCTTGCAAAATTTAAGCAGTGTAAAAAAAAATTAAGCAGTGTAGTCACAGTGTCTCTGTGGTTGAGAAACTTATGAAGCAGAGTTTGAGGGTTTTGACAATTCATCTAGATTTATTATTTTGCTGTAATAATGCTTCTGAAAGGAACTTCCACCATAATGACAATGAAGATGATGACAAACCCATGACAAAAGGAAGATAGAATGGAAGATTTAGATGAGTTAATAGGTTCTAAGAATTTAATGTCCTAAATGCCTATATTACCATAAGTGTGCTAACATGTTGCTGAGCTATGTTGCTGAATATACAAAGTCATAAGAATCAGATTTGGGGAATAGGGAGAGAAATAATCCATATCATCTGACCATATAATATAGCTTACATGAATTATTTCATTGAGTCCTCTTAGGACTGTGTGGGGAACGTAATCATCCTTATTTTCCACATAAGCGATCTGAGGCTCTAAATATGTATAAGATCCTGCTGTAACCAGGGAGGAGCTTCAGGGTTTTGGCAAAAAAGAACTTACTGTCCCAGGGTACAACCAGTTACCACTGGTAGTTATGTTCATAGATTAACTTCAGGGATGTCCATCATATTCCTAGATTGGATTAGATCATCTCAAATGCTTTCTAAATTCCTGTATTCTTAGTTCTTATCAAAACTGTAATTAATCACATAATATTTTAATACTCACCTTCCCCCACTAGACTAGCCTATCAGCTCTATATAGGTGGGATTTTTTCTATCTCATTCATTTCTGCAGCCCTAACAATCAGTTCAGTTCTGGGCACATAGTTGAAACTCAATAAATATTTGCTGACTGAATGAATGGGAGTGGATACGGTCTCAGACTGGAGGTTAAAGGAGAAGGAATTATGTAGACATTGCCCACTCAGTTTTGATTTAAAAACAGAACTCATCAGGTCCCCACCAATTGCCCCCACCATCATCACCACTCACCCAAATGACTGCAACTCCTGGGTTCCTATCTCATTAAATGACACCGTGATCCAACCAGTCACTCGGACCAGTAACCTTGAAAACCTACTTGATTTTTCCTTTAAATCTCTTCTTTAATTTCCTGATTAATCCATTCATTCTTTAGTAGGATATTCTTTAACCTCCATGTATTTGTGTTTTTTCCAAATTTTTTCTTGTGGTTGCCTTCTTCATAGTGTTGTGGTCTGAAATTATGCATGGTATGATCTCAATCTTTTTGTACTTGTTGAGACCTGTTTTATGACCTAGTATGTGATCTATTCTGGAGAATGTCCCATGTACACTTGAAAAGAATGTGTATTCTGCTGCTTTAGGATGAAATGTTCTAAATATATCTGTTAAGCCCATCTGATCCAGTGTGTCATTCAAAGCCATTTCTTCCTTGTTGATATTCTGCTTAGATGATCTGTCCATTGATGTAAGTAGGGTGTTAAAGTCCCCTACTATTATTGTAATATTATCCTTTATGTTTATTATTAATTCATTTATATATTTGGATGCTCCCAAGTTGGAGACATAAATATTTACAATTCTTAGATCTTCTTGTTGGCTAAACCCCTTTATTATAATATAGTGACCTTCTTCATCTCTTGTTACAGTCTTTGTTTTAAAATCTAGTTTGTCTGATATAAGTATGGCTACTCCAGCTTTCTTTTGACATCCACTAGCATGATAGATGGTTCTCCATCACCTCGCTTTCAATCTGCAGGTGTCTTTAGGTCTAAAATGAGTCTATCATAGGCAGCATATAGATGGATCTTGTTTTTTTATCCATTCTGATACCCTATGTCTTTTGATTGGAGCATTTACATTCACAGTGATTACTGAAAGATATGATTTTAGTGCCTATTGTGTTACCTGTAGAGTTGTTATTTCTGGCGAAGTTCTATAGTTCTTTCTAGTCTTTGTTGCTTTTGGTCTTTTATTCCTCTCCTCAAAGGGTCCCCCTTAAAATTTTTTTCAGGGCTGCTTTAGTGGTCACAAACTCCTTTAATGTTTGTCTGGGAAACTCTTATCTCTCCTATTCTGAACGATAGGCTTGCTTGATAAGGAATTCTTGGCTGCATATTTTTCCCATTCAGCACTTTGAATATTTCCTGCCACTTTCTTCTGGTCTGCCAAGTGTCTGTGGACAGATCTGTTGCGAACCTGATCTGTCTTCCCTTGTGGGTTAAAGTTTCCCCCCCTCCCTTGCTCCTTTCAGGTTTCTTTCCTTGTCTGTGTATTTTGTGAAACTGACTATAATATGCCCTGGCGATGGTTGGCTTTTGTTGAATATAATGGGGGTTCTCTGTGCTTCTTGGATTTTGATGTCTATGTCCTTCCCCAGATTATGGAAGTTTTCTTCTATAATTTGTTCAAATAAACCTTCTGCCCCCCCTTTTTTTCTCTCTTCATCTTATGGGGCTCCTATGATATGAATGTTATTACATTTTAATAAGTCCCTGAGTTCCCTAAGTCTACATTTGTGATCCATTATCTTTCTTTCCCTCTTCTTTTCAGCTTCATTATTTTCCATAATTTTATCTTCTATATCACTGATTTGCTCTTCTGATTTGTCCATGCTCATTTTTATGGCTTCCATTTAGGTTTGCATCTCAGTTATAGCATTTTTAATTTTGACCTGACTAGATTTTAGTTCCTTTATCTCTGCAGTAAGGGATTCTCTAGTGCCTTCTATACTTTTTTCAAGCCCAGTTAGTATCCTCATAATCATTGTTTTAAATTCTTAGTTCAGACTTCTTACTTATATTGTATTGATTAAATCCCAGGTTATGAGTTCTACTTCCTATTCTTTCTTTAGGGGTGAATTTCTCCATCTCATTACTTTGTCCAGAAAAGAAAAGAAGAAAACACACACACACAAAAACAAAAAACAAAGAAAAAAACCCAAAGAAAAAAAAAAAAACCTAGATCCTGGGTGTGTTTTGGTCTGTTTCTAGATCTGCTTGAATTTAGATCTCACAATAAGAAAAATAAGATAATACAAAATAAAATAAATAAAATAAAAATAAACAAAAATTTAAAAAATATATAAGTATATATAAATTAAAATTTAAAAATGATAATAAAAAACAAATGAAAAAATAATAAGAAATAAAGAATAAAAGTAAAAAAGGAAGCTAGATCCTATTTCCCCTAGAGCTGAAGCTTTGCAGCACTCTACGATCAGTAGACATGGTGTGAGCAAGTTATTTGTGATGGTATTCTGGGGGAAGGGCCTGCTGCCCCTCTCAGGCTGACTTGTTTCAGTGGAAATGCACCTCTAGGGTGCAGGGGGACAGGGCTTGGTGTAAGTGTCTCCCGCTTCCACTGGTGGCGCTATTTGCCCCTGAAGTCTTTCAGCGCTGATGGGTGGGATTATTATGGCAGCATCCTGTTCTCTACCCCAGAGCTGAAAGTTCACACCCCCACTCTTCAGTGAACCCTCTCAGAAGAGCAATCAGTCACCCCTCTTGTGTCTTCAGCTTCCATCTGAACAATGTGATCACCCTGCCTATGTCCCAGCTTTTTATCTCAGGCATGCCACTGAGTTTCAAAACTCCAAATTTTAGGGACTCCTGTGGTGTGAACCTATGCTGTTCTTCTGGGGGAGGGTCTCGCCATGCTTTTACTATTTCCCAGAGATCCCAGGAAAGTGGTCACACGACCACACAGCAGTTTGAAGTTTATGGCAAAGCAGAGCAGAAAGCTGGCACCAAGACTCCCTGCTCTCAGCTGGCTTCCTTGCATCTATGCCTGGGAACAGTGCAGCATGTTGGCACCACCTATTCTTCTTGTGACCCAGGATAGCCTTAGGCCATGGTGTCACAACTAGGATTGCACCCTGCTTCACCACCTGAGCACCTTAAGCCAGTCATTCCCCCATGGTAGCAGACTTCTAAAAGTTCAGATTTTGCACTCCACTGCTTATAATACTTTGTGGTAGCCTCCATAAGCAGGCTCCCTCCCTGCCATCTTACCCACAGTTCTAGCTTCCCTAAGTCAACTCTCTGTACTTCCTACCTTCCAAAAGGTGGTCAATTTTCTACTTGCAGACTTACAGTTTTTGTTCTCTCAGACCTCCAATTGATTTCTTGAGTGTTCAGAATGATTTGATATCTATCTAGCTGTGTTCGAGGGATGAGACAAACTTAGGGTCCCCTTACTCCTCCACCATCTTAGTTCCTTCCTCCTCTAAATTTCATAATGAATCATTTGCCAAGTCATGACAAATGTACCCATCCTTCAATATCAACTTCCAGTACCATCTTGTCTATAAAGCTTTCTTTATACATGAATGCAGGAAAAAAAAATTTCTTAGTTTTCAATTCCCATGATCTATGTATGGTACCTCTTCCATAACATATATTATTTTGTACCTTATAGTACTAATTTTGTATGGGTGTGACAGTCTATCTGTCTATGTATCTAATCTATCTATGTATCTATTAATCTATTTAACTAACTATAAGCACCCCTGCAGAAAAATACATATCCTTGAAGTCAGAGAAAATATGTAATTAATCATTTAAACCCCCCACTGCAACTAACAGAATGATTAGCACATAATTAGTTGATAAATAAATATTTGTTGAATAATGTGATTTGTTAAATTACTCAACAAATATTAGTGCTATTCCCAGCATGAATTGTCTTTAACATCCAGATAGAAGACTGTCAGTTAATTAATATTTTTCATTAAAGAGACACATTTTTCCACTAGCAGTATGGTGAGATTAGAGACCCAGAAATAATGAGTGGATGTTTGAGCCAACTAGAGGAATCTTTATCTAACCCAGGCCTCAAGTTCCCAGTACACCCTTAGGTTGATATATTCAGAAAAATACCACCAATGACTCTGACTTTTCAGCACATGTAGACATTTAGATGAGACTGAGTGCCTATGGAGACATGGTACATTCCTGGCATTCCCTAAAAACAGGGAGAACTTGCCAGATGCAACAGTTTTAGTGGGTAGAGAATTCATCAATAATGTGCTTTTTTTATAGAAAAAAAAAAGCCAACTAGATTGTATAATGGTTGTTATTTTGTTTAAATCTACATCACTTGTGATGAGCACTGGATGTTGTATTGGAAGTGTTGAATCACTATATTGTATACCTGAA
The DNA here is from genome assembly GCF_054177405.1 of Leptonychotes weddellii. Lineage (NCBI taxonomy): Eukaryota > Metazoa > Chordata > Mammalia > Carnivora > Phocidae > Leptonychotes > Leptonychotes weddellii. The sequence goes on from NW_028018692.1 coordinate 8,791, forward strand.
AATGATATCACACTGTATGTTAACAGGAATTTAAATAAAACTTAAAAAATAAATAATAAATAAAAATAAAGGTACATCACATTGAATACCATTAGAGATGGGTAGGGTACCAACTCCTTATTCTGAAATTTGGCAATTAGAAGAAAGAACTAAATATGTATCCTATCTTTTCTGAATGAACTGTATAGCAGAGTAACTAAATCATATTGATGAGGATAAGCTATCACTTACAGAACAATTCTAACTAGTAAATATGGAAGAAACAATAAAATTAGAAAACCATCATTTTGTAATCCTAAGTGACAACTGATTCAGACAACAATGCTAAAACTGTTACACGGCAACTTGATGGGAAAATTAACAACTGAGAAATCAGGCTATACTACCAGAATGCACTGATCAGTGGGTTCCTCAATACAAAGGGCACAATCAACCCTTGTCTGGCTCCTGTTATGATGCAATATGAGGACCACAGTACCAATTATGAAATATTCTTACAAAAAACTCAAACCTAAATCTAATCTAACTTTTAGAGATCACTTCCATATATAGTAAATATGGAGGATAAAGATACAAGTTCAATGACATACCTTTTTTGCCTGGCACAAGGTAGATACTTAATAAATATTTTAAGTTGGTGAATAGTACAGATGAGCATATCATAGAAAATATCAATTGAAGCAGAAATAGAAAATAAGGAAAAGAGGTAGTGAATCATGAAGAAGAGCTTGATGAAATGAGAGTGAAGAGTTGCCACTGGCTTTCTAGTGGAAGAAGCAATTACTCTAGTATCATGAGTGAATATATACACTTTGGGGCTAGCCAGATTTGGTTTTGACTTATAGCTCAACTTCATAGCTTAGGTGGTTAAATCTTTCAGAGCTTTAGAGCTTGAGATTCTTCACTTTTCTTGATGGTTCCCTTTTTGTTCTTTCCCATTTTCCTCCAATTGATGTTTTCTATAACTTTATCACCTGTACTATTCATTAAATTAAAAATATTTATTGAGTTCCTATCTTGTTGTTTGGGGTGGTTTGGGGGATTAAATAAATGTATGTATGTGTATACACATGCACACACACATGTACACATATATTTAGATCACACATGGCAACTACTTAATAATTGGTGGCTTTCATCCTCTTCCTCATCATCTTTACAGAAATATCCAGGAATATAATAGAAAAATCAGCTGATGTGGGCAGTGGTGATGAAAGGAAGCAGAGAAAGGGCACAGTATCCACCAAGAAAGAACTGGAAAGACATGAAAAGACACATTATAAAGTGGCATTGTTTAGGGAAGTATCTCCTTACGTGCAGTTATCACTATATGTATCATTCATCGGGCACAGTTAATCTTTAAAAGGCATGTGAGGGATTCTGAAACATCATCAATTGAAATCCATAATCTACTATTAGAAGCACTTGGCAATCTATAAACAGTTGTGTATGATAACCACACAATTGTGAGCAATGCCACGGTCTTATCATTTGAATCACTCATAACCTATCCATTGTAATGATGGTTGATATGAATTATATTCTTAGTCTTGCTGGATTGATAATAACAATAATTGTCATGATAAATTACTTGTAGCATTATTCAAGTTTATGTACTTCCATTTGCTTCTATGTTTCTAGCAAAATTATGACACCTGAAGGAGATTATTCTAATTGCTTCTTCAAGCCCAGATGACATGTATTTTTCTGTACATCATGACTAATAACCAAATTCTCTTGTTTGCTTAGTCACCAAGGCCTTTTATATCTATATCTATATTGAAATCAATATCAATATGATACAGATATCGATATAGATATAAATATATATATGGGAGGCACTGGGAGGTAAACATTCATTTCTGGAAGTCCTTTTTTAAATTTTTTTTCAAGATTTTATTTATTTATTATTTGAGAGAGAGAGATTGAGAGAATGAGTAGGAGGAGGGGCAGAGGGAGAAGCAGACTCACTGCAGAGCAGGGCGACTGACATGGGACTCAATCCCAGGACCCTGGGATCATGACCTGAGCTGAAGGCAGATGCTTAACTGACTGAGCCACCCAGGTGCCCTGGAAGTCCTTTCAGAATTATGTTAGCAATTGAATGAGCATACATTTATCCTCCCATGCACTAAATAATTCCCCAAGGCCAAATTAGATTAGATTAACATAATCTCTCTTTCAATATCTCTTCAGGTTTATTCCTTATGGATGTCTGTAAAAGAGACAAAAGCAGTGAGAAAGTCTGGGTCACAGCAATTGCACTACTGGGTATTTACCCCAAAGATACAAATGTAGTGATCCGAAGGGGTACATACACCCCAATGTTTATAGCAGCAATGTCCACAATAGCCAAACTATGGAAAGAGCCAAGATGTCCATCAACAGATGAATGGATA
>NW_028018693.1:0-701 GCF_054177405.1 Leptonychotes weddellii
TTGATCTGATCTGCATTTCTGGTTTCTAATTCATTGATCTCTGCTCTAATCTTAATTATTTCTCTTCTAATGTGTGGCTTAGGCATTGTTTGTTGCTTTTTCTCTAGTTCTTTAAGGTGTAGAGTTAGATGGTGAATTCGGGATTTTTCTATTTTTTTTTGAGTGAGGCTTGGATGGCTATGTACTTCCCCCTTAGGACCGCCTTTGCAATATCCCAGAGGTTTTGACCAACGTGTTTTCATTCTCATTGGTTTCCATGAATTGTTTAAGTTCTTCTTTGATTTCTTGGTTGACCCAAACATTCTTGAGCAGAGTGGTCTTTAGCTTCCAAGTGTTTGAATTTCTGCCGAATGTTTTCTTGTGACTGAATTCCAGTTTTAAAGCATTATGGTCTGAGAATATGCAGGGAATAATCTCAATCTTTTGGTATCAGTTGAGACCTGACTTGTGACCCAGTATGTGGTCTTTTCTGGAGAAAGTTCCATGTGCGCTCAAGAAGAAGGAGTATTCTGTTGTTTTAGGGTGGAATGTTCTGTAAATATCTATGAGGTCCATCTGGTCCAATGTATCATTCAAAGCTCTTGTTTCCTTGTTGATTTTCTGCTTAGATGATCTGTCCATTGCTGAGAGTGGAGTATTGAGGTCTCCTACAATTAATGTATTGTTATCAATATGACTCTTTATTTTGGTTAACAGTTGGC
>NW_028018694.1:0-701 GCF_054177405.1 Leptonychotes weddellii
TAAAAATAAATGCAAGCACAGCACATTATATATTTCATGATTTCCCTTATTTTGCTTTGACAAATACAAAGAAATATTAGGAAGCAGCCCATATTTGCAGCTGTAAATCAGTTTCTTTTTTTTAATGCAGGCAGCAAAACTTACATACAAGCTATCTTGCTTTTTGTGGAAGATTAGATTAAAAATAATAAAGTTTATTGTCTATTTCCATTTTTTTTTAAATCCTGATAATAAAGTTGGGAAGAAAATCCTTTATGTCTGATGACATTTAAATTAGCATCTACAAAACTGTGTCTTTATGGTGGGGTCAGGATGTGCACATGTGTGTATTTCATAAGGAGGTCCAAGATTCTTAACTTACAAGGAAGAGGAACTTAAACTGATAAGGAGTGGATAAAGAAACCCTACTGATCCTTTTCAGGAAACTGTTAAAAGGGGAAAAAAAAAAATCTTTTTTTTTTTTTAAATCAGATAGCTTATTAATTCTCCCACATTCTCAAGAACTTATTTTTAGATTATCTCTTTCAGTACCTGGAAGTAGTTCAGAGTATCTGAATGTTTAAACTGTGATCACTCCTAACGGTAAATGAGTTCTAAAAGTTTACCACCACCATGTAAATTTGCTTAACTACTGCTGAGGCTTATTTGCTCTGGATTTGTGTATAATAGAACCCACATTTTACTATGTGAAATGATTACAT
>NW_028018695.1:0-701 GCF_054177405.1 Leptonychotes weddellii
CTGTACCTCTGAAACAAATAATACATTATATGTTAAAAAAAAAAAGAAGAAGAAGACAGCAGGAAGGGAAGAATGAAGGGGGGACATCGGAGGGGGAGATGAACCATGAGAGACTATGGACTCTGAGAAACAAACTGAGGGTTCTAGAGGGGAGGGGGGTGTGGGTTGGGTTATCCTGGTGATGAGTATTAAAGAGGGCATGGACTGAACGGAGCAGTGGGTGTTATACGCAAACAATGAATCATGGAACACTGCATCAAAAACTAATGTTATAATGTATGGTGATTAATATAACATAATAAAATAAAAAGATTTTTTCTTTTTTTTTAACGTTCTATCAGCATGGATTCATGAATTTTTATTTATTCAATTTGTTACAAACAATTATAGTCATTATTCTTTGCAGCTCAAATTATCCCAAATTTGGCTAGTGAGTGCCTCTTGAAACTGGCTCCTGATTGCTTTGTTATACCCACTAGTCTTTGAGTGTTTTCATTTCTTTTTAGCACAACACAATGTTCCAGGCTCGCTGTATACTTCCCTGACCAACACCCATAATCATACAGCTTTCCAAAAAGGTCTGTTTCTTTTTATTGGGAAATAGTGTTTAGAACACAAGAATTGTGTTATTGGTACTAGATGGGAATGTTCAATACTGTTGAAAGTCATTAAATGTCTTTTTGCTTGTCAGAAATCTGAAA
>NW_028018696.1:0-701 GCF_054177405.1 Leptonychotes weddellii
AATTTTATTTATTTATTTGAGAGAGAGAATGAGAGAGAGAGAGCATGAGAGGGGGGAGGGTCAGAGGGAGAAGCAGACTCCCCGCCGAGCAGGGAGTCCGATGCGGGACTCGATCCTGGGACTCCAGGATCATGACCTGAGCCGAAGGCGGTCGCTTAACCAACTGAGCCACCCAGGTGCCCTGGCGTTAATCTTTCTTAAAGTATATGTATGCATTGAAAAAAATGCCAAAAGAGAAAACATCAAAATGTTTTGGGTGATTCTTGTTTTCATCTGGGCAATTCTTATTTGTATCATGATATCCTTCTGTGTCTTCCTAAACTTCTACAATGAAATCGCATTACTTTTAAGTGAGAGCAATACTTTTTCATAATAATGATTATATTTTCTCTTGGTAAAATAGTCAAATGGTGTTCTTGCAGAATTTTTCTATATACACAGAAGCTAATTCCATTTTTTTTTAAGATTTTATTTATTTATTTGAGAGAGAGAATGAGAGAGAGAGAGAGAGAGCGCACATGAGAGGGGGGAGGGTCAGAGGGAGAAGCAGACTCCCTGCTGAGCAGGGAGCCCGATGTGGGACTCGATCCTGGGACTCCAGGATCATGACCTGAGCTGAAGGCAGTCGCTCAACCAACTGAGCCACCCAGGCGCCCTAGCTAATTCCATTTTTTAAAAACACAAATCAGAGCATACTGTAC
>NW_028018697.1:0-701 GCF_054177405.1 Leptonychotes weddellii
GACCTGGCCCCACATCCCCCGCCCTGCAAGCTGTCTTCTCAGTCTCACCCCTCCTGCCTGCATCCCTTCCCCTACTTGAGGAGCCCTGGAGTTGCAGGGCTCCGTCAGAGGCTGAGCGTCCCCTGCAATCCAGGGATCCCAGTGACCATGGCCAGGATGACGGGTGGTGCCTGGGGAAGGAGGTATCGCCAACCATTGCACATGGGTAGTGGCTGGGCTTCCCCAGAGGGGGCCGTTTCAGGCAGCAACGCTCCCCTGCTCCTCCTTCTCTCCCCCTCCCTCGTCCCCTCTCCCCTGCCTGGAGCCCGCTTCCTCTCCTCCTCCCCGCCCCCTCCTAGCCACATGGCCTGACACGCATGTTTGACCTGTCGGCCCCTGCAAGGACACACCAGGATGGAACAGCGTCCCGGAGCCTCCTGCCTCTGAAGCCTGGCGGGGGCAGGAGGAGTCACAGCTGAGAGCACAGCCAGGAAAGCAGTGCGCAGGCTGGGAAGCGTGCAGGGCAGCCTGGACAAGGCCAGGCAGTGGTGGCGACAGGAAGTTAGAACCCACTGCAGGGCCATGAGGGGCTGGAAGACACACCGATGCCTTTCTCCGGGCGGGTGCCTTTGCGATTTCCTGAGCCTTGGTGGCTGCCCAGCCACCCCTATGCTCTCAGCCTCTTCTGCTCCCTCCACTACCCTCTGTGCACTCCAGGCTTT
>NW_028018698.1:0-701 GCF_054177405.1 Leptonychotes weddellii
TCTCTGATGACTGGCATCTCTGATGACATGTCAGTTGATCAGCCTCCCTAAACAATACTTTGGACCTAAAGCTCTAAAGGGTAAGGCAATCTTCTTTGATAACTCATTTACATTTTATATAAGTTAGAAAGATTTGTTTATTCGGTTACACACAGAATAATGATGCTACCACATTTATTTATCTGCCTCTCACTTATTCACCTGTTTGCTTCTTTAATTGAACAGATATTTGAGAAATATTAACTATGTGCTAGATACTGTTAGGAAGCTAACCATATATAAATTATCATGTCCACATTCAAGAAATTAACAATCTAAGATTTAAGACAGCACAGCTATGTGTTAAGTACCGATGTCATAGAGTAAAACAAATCATTTATGAATTTGCCTGATTAGAAGGATTGCAAAAAAGATAACAGCTATAATATTTGATGTCAGTTTATGCAAATCTGTGTACATATTCAGGATATAAAGGATCACTTTTTTCTACTTCTATTGTAGTGATAGTGATCACTGTGAGAAGTATTACAACCTTCAAAGGTAGTGATCACTGTGAGAATTATTACAACCTTCAAAGTGGTCCCAAATTCACTTCTTCATTTGTGATCTCAACCAGGTGCTATATTTTCAATGTTTATTGTTCATTTTCTCCCGATCTCCTGCTGTCCTTTAACATTTTTGAAAATGTTCATTCTGAATAC
>NW_028018699.1:0-701 GCF_054177405.1 Leptonychotes weddellii
AGTGTGCCTTTCTTCTTGACCTCATAATTTACTAAGGATGATAAACATATCTAAAAATAACTTGGATACAAGATGGGTGTGGGTAAGAGAGAAATTAATCCTGACTAGGGAATCAGAGAACACTTGTACTGGTAAAGGTGGGTAGGGGAGGGTAGATTTTGCAAAGCAGGCTTAAAGGAAGAAAGATCTTAAGTGACCCATGAATTTGGGGTCTTTTGGGGGTCTTGTGAGCACAAAGTGCCAGAGAGCAGGTCTTGAGGTATGGTCTGTGGCATGAAAGACATCTTGATAAGCAGACTCAGAGTTTTTGAACTTTAAAGGATCATAATTCTCATTAAAATCATTTTACAATGAGGAAATTGAGGCAAGAGAAATTAATGGATTCTCTTAATGTCTGAGTTGTCAGAGACTGTGCAGCAAATCAAACTATGGATTCCTGTCCCGTGGTTTTACATTACTTACACTCCCTCTAGAAGACAGTGGTCAAACTGAAGAAGGCTCTGAATGCCAGCAAAGGAATATGGAAAGGACCTGGGATGATTAGATTTGTAGTTTGGATAAATTAGAGGGAAGAGGGGTTAATGTAGGAATCAGTTAGGTGAATCTGGGTTATCATAAGAAAAGCCAACCTCAATTCCATTTTGAGGCCTTACAAAGCCTTGGGTAGGTAACATGTTTGTTAGAATGCTTTTTTTTTTTTT
>NW_028018700.1:0-701 GCF_054177405.1 Leptonychotes weddellii
TGGTCTCTTTCTCATTCATTATTTGTTTAATTAGATTATTTTGATCTTGGGAGAATGACATTTTAGGTTTTTTTCCCTGAGGTAAGTAATCTTACATTTTTCTAAGAGAGAGAATGTGTGTGTCTGTGTGTGCGCGTGTGCACGTGTGTGTGTATATATATATATATAAAATACATGTATAAAATACATATATACACATAAATGCAAGAATTTTTAAAATGGGGTGCCTGGGTGGCTCAGATTGTTAAGCGTCTGACTCTCAGTTTCGGCTCAAATCATGATCTCAGGGTTGTGGGATCAAGCCCTGCGTTGGGATCTGCACTCAGTATGGAGTCTGAGATTCTTTCCCCTCTCTCCACCTCTGCCCTCCCCCCCACCCCCCGCTAGCGTGCGAATGCTCTTTCTCTCTCTCAAATAAATAAAATCTAAAAAAAAAAGAAAGAAATTTAAAAACAAGCATTATTTAGACAAGATAAGTTTGGATTTAAAGGAACAGTCCTTTCAACTTTATTATTTGGTAAGTGATTAGTAAATATGGATAAACGTAGGGGATGAGTATCTTTTAGGCTTCATTAAAGAGACTATATCCTGTGTTTACCTCTGAAATATAATCCTGTTTATATTCTGAGTTCCTGTGGATAAAAAGAAGAGGACTTTTTGTCCTGGCCAGAGCATACCTTCCCTCCAAATCTGCTTTCTCA
>NW_028018701.1:0-701 GCF_054177405.1 Leptonychotes weddellii
GAGCCACCCAGGTGCCCAGTAAGATAATTTTAATTATCAGTAAGGTAATACTGATAAATATGGAGAAGATAAAACAGGTTTTGGTAGATTGTGAAGGTCATAGGGTATGGTGAGAGCTGTTTAGTTAGAGTCAGAGAAGGCTGCATTGAAGACGTGACTTTTGGATTGGGACCTGAAGGGGTAAAGATGAGGAAACCATGAGAGGCCATGTATAAGAACATTCCCAGCAGAAAAAACTACAAGGTGATAATAAACCTGGTATGTTCAAGGACAGTGAGCCAAGGGGGAGGAGGAATAAGAGATAAGGTTGGAGAAATAGCCAGGGTCACATGGAGACTAGTAAGTCACAGGAAGGAGTTTGGATTTTTAAAAATGTGACAGAAAACATTTGTAGGGTTTTTCACAGTGAGGTGTTTATAATCCGTGTGGAAGATAGACAAGAGGACAGCAGAGAATGGAAGCAGGAAGATCATGTAGGACGCTGTTGCTAGTGTCAGGGGGAAAGATGGTGGTGGCTTAGATCACCATGGTTACAGTGGAGATTCAAGTAATGAAGCCAGTGGAAATTGGCAGAGAGACTGGAATGGTATGAAGAAAGGAGTCAAGGATGACCCTAATTTTTTGGTGTCAGTAACTAAGTGCATAGTGGTGCTATTTGCTGAATTGGGCAAGTCTTGAAGTTGGATGTAGAAGTGTAGGTT
>NW_028018702.1:0-701 GCF_054177405.1 Leptonychotes weddellii
CAAAACTACTGGAAGTCATTAGCACATCTGCATAAAAAATTTATGACAAGTATTATCACATGGTAAGCAGTTTTGCCATATAATTTTATTTGGAGCATAAAGTGGATTATATTTCAAAATTTAAATTTGTATATTAATTTTATTTTGTTGACAACAGATTAAGAAGCCATGACAGTAGAGGATAATTAATGTGTGATGGCGGGAAGCCCAAGTTTCTGGGGGAACATTCAGGCACTCCGAATTGGCCATTAGAAGCCCTTCCTCATGCATTTGTTCATTCAACAAATCATCATTTACTAAAATGCTATTGGGTTACTTGGGTCAGTTGACTACAACTCCCCAATTGACTCCGGCCATTTGTTGAATCCATAAACCCTTGGGGAGCCCTTCTACATGTGGGCTTTCCCTTTGCCCTGGGCAACCCTCACACCCAGCCAGTGCTGGCACCCAGCTAGCATTGGGTAGGTGGTTGCTGCCTTCTCAGGCCAACCCTACCCTCCAATCCCCTCCAGCCCCTTCCTACCTCCAGCTTGTGCCCGAAGAGCCAGTGGGAGGGAGGGGATGGGAACTCCTGGACTGCTTTGAGCAGCCACTGCCTGCGCAGGTAGAGCTGTGCTGCCTTGAGCAGCAGCAGAGCCAGCCCTAGCAGGGAGGCCCCTTGCAGGAGCCCAGAGATACCGCCCAGGGGTCCGGTGATGCTC
>NW_028018703.1:0-11189 GCF_054177405.1 Leptonychotes weddellii
AAATAAAGCTGCAAGAACATTCATATACAGGATTTTAAAAAAAATTTTTGAAATCATTCATTGTTATTACATAGAAACACAGCTGATTTTTGAGTGTTGATTTTGTATCCTGCAAAGTTGTTTATTTATTAACTTTACAGGGGGGTTTTTTGGTGGAATTTTCTACATATAGGATTATGTCATCTGTGAACAGATAAAATTTTACTCCTTTCCAATCTGGGTGTCTTTCATTTCTTTGTCTTGCCTAATTGCTCTGACTAGAATTTTTAATTGTAGGTTGAAAGGAAGTGGCGGAACTGGGCATGCTTGTCTTGTTCCTGATCTTAGTGAAAATGTTGCAGTATTTCACCATTAAGTATGATGTTAGCTGTGAGATTTTATTTATGATGTTTATTATTAAAGGAAAGCTGCCTTATGCTGCCATGATGCTGATATCACTCTCATGGCCTTCAATATGTTGAGAAAGTTTCCTTACCCAGTTGAGTGTTTTTATCATTTAAATTTTCTCAAGTGCTTTTTTTGCATCAATTGCAAAGTTCATGCATTTTCTTTCTTTATGATATATATATTTTTAAGGATTTTATTTATTTATTTGACAGAGAGAGAGAGATAGCGAGAGCAAGAACACAAGCAGGGGAGTGGGAGAGGGAGAAGCACGCTTCCTGCCGAGCAGGGAGCCTAATGTGGAACTCGATCCCAGGACCCCGGGATCATGACCTGAGCCGAAGGCAGACGTTTAACGACTGAGCCACCCAGGCACCCTATGATATATTTTTAATTCATATTTGTGATGTGATGTAAGGCACTGACCAAAATTCATCTATTTGCATATGGATATACAATTGATCCAGTATCATTTGGTGAAAAAAGTATGTTTCTCTATAACTGACCTTGTAAACTATTTCAAAACTCATCTGTCCATGTGTGTGAATCTATTACTAGATTTTCTATTTTGTTTTATTTATTTATTTATCCATTTTTATGCCACTGCTACACGGTGTTGATTACTGTAGCTTTTAAATAAGTCTTGAGGGGCGCCTGGGTTGCACAGTTCAGTTAAGCATCTGACTCTTAGCTCAGATCTCAGGGTTGTGAGATCAAATTCTACATCGGGCTCCATGCTGAGTCTGGAAACTGCTTAAGATCCTCTCTTTCTAAAAAAATAAAAAATAAAAAAATAGGTCTTGAAATCAGGTAATGTTAGTCTTCCAACTTTGTTCTTTTTCAAAATTATTTGGGTTATTCTAGTCCTTTTTATTTTTATACGAATTTTAGAACAATTTCTATTTAAATAAAAAGAAAAAGTATCCAAGATTTTGAAGCAGATTGCATTGATTCTTTAGATCAACTGGGGAATACTTGACATTTTAAAAATATTGAGTCTTCCTACCCATGATAATGTTATATCTTTCCTTTTATATAGGTCTTTGAATTCTTTCGGGAATGCTTTGTAGTTTTCAGTGTATAGGTATTACACATCATTTAATGGTAAAATTATATTTTTTAAGTTTTGATTGCTTGTTCCTTGTATATTAAAAATACAATAAAATTCTGCAACATTGCTAAACTCACTTATTATTAGTCAAAGTAGTTGTGGGTTTTTTGTTTTGTTTTGTTTGTAGATTTCACTGGCTTTTCTACATAGTTGATTGTGTCATCTGGAAATAAAGAGTTTTACCGGGGCACCTGGGTGGCTCAGTCGGTTAAGCGTCTGCCTTTGGCTCAGGTCATGATCCCAAGGTCCTGGGATCGAGCCCCACATCGGGCTCCCTGCTCGGCAGGAAGTCTGCTTCTCCCTCTCCCGCTCCCCCTTGCTTGTGTTCCCTCTCTTGCTGTCTCTCTCTCTGTCAAATAAATAAATAAAATCTTTAAAAATAAATAAATAAATAGTTTTACCTCTGGCTTTCCAATCTGAATTCCTTTTATTTCATTTCTCTGATTTTTTTTTTTTTTTTGGACTAGCTAGAACCTACAGTAAAATGTAGGTTTTTCTTTCTTCTTTCTAATTTTAGGGAGAAAGTATACAGTTTTTCACCATTAAGTATGGTATTAGTTGTGGATTTCATAGATGTTCTTTATCAAGTTGAGAAAGTTCCCTTCTATTCCTAGTTTCCTGTGGGGTTTTAATCATAGTAGATGTTGGATTTTGATAAATTACTTTATTAAACAATGTGAAATAATCATATTGATTTTTCTTTTGTAGTTTCTCAGTATGCTGTTACAGTGATTGATTCCCAAATGTTAAACTAACCTTATAATCCTGGGTAAAACCCATTTGGTCATGACATGTTATCTATATAATGCTGAATTTGATTTGCCAAATTTTCGTTAGGAAATTTTGCAACTATGTTCATGAGGAAAATTGTTCTGCATTTTTCCTATGTATCTCTTCCTGGTTTGGATATCAGAGTAATCCTGGCCTCATGGAATGAATTGGAAAGCATTCCATCTTTTTTAATTTTCTCGGGGATTTTAGGTAGAATTAATATTATTTCCATTTAAATATTTGGTTTACCAGTGAAATTCTCTGAGCCTAGAGGTTTGTTTGTTTTTCTTTTGTGTGAAGGATTTTAACTACAAACTTAATTTTCTTAATTGATATAGGACAATTCAGATTATTCTGTTTTTCTTGTATTATTTCTGGTAGTTGGTATATTTCATCTAAGTTGTTTAATTAAATTTATTGACAGTTGTTCATAAGTATTCTCTTATTATCCTTTTAAAATTTGTAGAATCTGTACTGATGTCCCCTCTCTCCTTTCTGATTTTGGCAATTTGTTTCCTCCTTTCTTTCCCTCCTTCTCTCATTCTTTCCCTCTCCCCCTCCCTTCCCCTGTCTCATCCACTTCTCTTTTTCCCTCTCATTCTCTCACATCTATCCCTATCTCTGTCTTTACCATCTCTTTATCTTTTTTTTCCTGATAGGTCTTTGTAGAGGTTCATCAATTTAACTGAAATTCTCAAAGAACCAGCTTTTGGCCTCGCTGATATTCCCTTTTGTTTTTTGGGGTTTTTTTTTGGATTTCCCCCCTATTTTATATTTCATTGTTTTCTTCTTTGATCTTTGTTATTTCTTTTTACTTGCTTTGGTTTCAATTGACTCTTATCTTCCTCACTTTTTCAGATAGAAGCTGAGGTCCTTGATACATTCTTTTCTTGTTTTACCTGAAGTTTATAGCTTTAATGTACTAATTTCTCCTTGTTTCACCTGCGTACACCTACTTTATTAAATATTTTGAACATCAAAACTGACCTTAAAGAAGAATGCAACCTTCTTACTTAAACCAGAAATAACTTAAACCCCTTTTTTTTCCAGTTTTGAGTATTTTCTAATAACATTTATGACAAATATTGACATTTTGAAGCTAAAAAAATTAAGAAAAAAATTCTACCTTAGAACTAACCAAGGATAATATTTTATTACAATTCTTCCTAATCTTTTTTGCCACCTTTATGCTATTATACATCATTGAAATAATACACAATATTTATATTGTACTCCTATTTGCAGTATTTCCAAGTATTTTTCTCCTAACTAAAATATAATTAAACTCTTTCTCTTATCAAACATGTGTTGAGAGCCTCATAATAGATACTCTCCTGAGTTGCTGAAGAACTTACATTCTAGAGAACTTAACACTCTAGTGATGCTAGAACTTACATTCGTAGCAAGAAACAAATAAATAAAATACATAAGTGATGATTGCTGTAAAACTAAACAGGGTGCTGGGACTGGAATTGGCTGCTTTGGCTGGGTAGTCAGGAAAGCTATTGCTCATGAGATGCTATAGAATGTGTAAGCTGAATGACAAGGAGCCAGACATGAAAAGACCTAAGACAAGGGCATCTTAGGAAGAGAAGGCAGCAGGTGGAAATGCCCCCAAGGCATCCATAAACTTGGTCTGTTGGAGGAGCAGGAAGAAGGTCATTATGGCTGGAACATGCTGAGCAAGGAGAAGAGAAGCATGGTGTGTGGTTGGAAAGTCAGGAAGAGCTAAGACCACACAGGACCTTGGAAATATAGTAAAGAGACATGGGATTTTATCACAAGTGTCATAGGGAGCCTCAAAGAATTTTAAACAAGGATCTGATACAACCTGGTTTATTTTTTAAAAACAGTACTCTGGCTATTGTGAGAAGAATGAAATATAGGAGGTCCATTGAAGAAGGCAAAAGACTAGTTTGAAGACTGTGATAGTAGCCTAGCCAAGAGCCGCTGAGTGTTGGAAATAGGGCTAAAGGGATTTGGAAAAAGTAGTTGCACTTCAAATGCAACTGGACAATTGACAATACTCTCCTATGCGTTGGATTTGGCAGGCACAGGGGGGAAGCAAATGTAAATGTAATGATTATGAGAACTAGGTTATCTATAGCATATTTCAGTTCCAAATCAATTATCTGTGCCTAATATATTTCAATTTTTTCTAGAGTCCTATGATTAATAAAGTCATATATTTAAATATCATGTATCTTTAAGTTCACATGCTATCACTGTTATTTTTAAATGAATTCACCTTCAACTGCTCTACTGAGTAAGCCAGGAAAGTTAATGGCTTGCAGATGAATAGGCTGTCAATGCAGAAACTCACCTCCAACATAATATTAAAACACATTGACTTTTTTTGAGAGAAAGAGCTCAGACTTGGTAAAATGTGACAAATTACAAGCTACTAAAGTAGTGATATTTAGATTTTAGTGTCATGTGGAAAAAAGATTCTAGTAGTTGAAGGTTCATAACCATCAAGCAGGAGTTGTAGCTTGATCTAAAGAGACATGGTTTTGCACAAGGGCACAGGGTCCTGAGTTTGTTCACCTGGAATTTACACAAATTTTTCTTTCCAATGTGAATTCTCTTATCTGAAGATCTACAGTTTAGAAAAGAAGCTCAGAAATCATTTTGATCTATGAATAGTTAGCACCCTTTCTCACCATTCCCAAGCAAACTGCAATGGTTCAACCCCTGTTGTTAGTTCTTAGTGTTCATACAATTGCTATTGAATAATAATCAAAAAGGCAACCACTATGCATCCTATTGCAAGTGGTAGTGCAAACAGATAATAGTTTCCTTTGGCTTGTTCAGCAGTAGAAACAAAGTAGGGACTATAAATCAAAAAGTAAAATGTTGATTTAAATGACCTCTTGGACTCTAATATAAAACCTTCTCTGAATAGTTATTTAACTTTTCATTCCCACCTAAATTTGTTGGTATATTAATCTATCTCCCAAACATGAAATTCTATAATTAAGATATGATGAGGTAAAGAGCTTCAGTATAATCATGTACATAGCTTTATTTTGACTTGCAAAATTCAAGTGAAAATACAGATGGTAATCAACGATATCTAAGAAATGTGACAAAGTTGGGTGTGAATCCTGGCTCTCCTAGGAATAACAGTGGGAACTCAATATTGTCAATAACCTTGTTTTTTCCCTTGCAAAATTAAGATAATGATGGAATCAGCCTCACATACATAGTAAAGAATAAACCTAAACTACATTTCAGGTGCTTAGCTGACCCTATAAGTTCTGCTTTCCTTTGCAGTTGGCACAATTGTCAGGCACCAATCTTTGCCTCATGGTGGCAAAATATCTGCCAGCAACTTATGTTCTATGTCTTAGCCTTTAAGAATCCCACTGAAAACTAAGAATGACTCCTCCCCAATGATCAAAGGCCCTAGATTTTATCCCACATGCTTGGATTAGGTCATTCAGAACCACTGATCTTATGTTCTGATTGAGCAGAAGAGGACAACTTGCCCACCCCTGGATTCAGAAAGGAAACACAGATGCTCCCAAACTCCATGGA
Source organism: Leptonychotes weddellii (assembly GCF_054177405.1). NCBI lineage: Eukaryota > Metazoa > Chordata > Mammalia > Carnivora > Phocidae > Leptonychotes > Leptonychotes weddellii. The sequence goes on from NW_028018703.1 coordinate 5,807, forward strand.
CTGAAGACAGAAGGAGTTGTTTTCCTAGAGAATCAGATGTCTACCATGGAATCCACTCTACAATTCTAACTTTATATCCCATAACTATGCATGGTACCTCAAAGAAGTTTCTGAAGTTCTCTGAGTCTCAGGATTCTAAATTATAAGATACCTTACCTTGTAAAATTGTGAAAAAAAATTTTTAAAGATTTGATTTTTAAGTAATCTCCATCCAACCCCATGTGGAGCTCAAACTCACAACCCCAAGATCAAGAGTCACACACTCCTCCAACTGAGCCAGCCGGGTACCCCAAGTTGCTGTGAAATTTTAATGAAATTATACACATACACGTGTAATAAGCTACCTCAAGCTGGGCACATGATAGGTACTAAATACATGTTTATTATTTTGTTTCCCTGTTCTCTCAGGAGTGATACAGAATAAACATAGCATGTATTAATACTTGAAGACAGCCATAATGTCTTCACTAATTTTTTTCTATTGCAAGCTCAGATCCATCCATTTATTGTTTTTCTAATATTTCCTGGTTTGGGGCTAGTTCATGATCATTGTCTCTAGCCTTTCATCATCCCACATCAAGTACAGGGTCTAGATCAGAACATAATATTCTAGGTATGATCTGTCTAGCACGAAGTCAGCTGTAATCTCCTTTGATCTGAAAACACTTTCATTGATGACACCTGAGATTTTCATGACAGTTGGTGAGGCATTTTACTCCCCACAGATATTTGAGCTAACCAGAACCCCAGGCTTTCTCTACAAGCTCTGCTGGTAAGCTGTGCCTGTTCTGACCCATGCCTATGAAATAGCCCTTTGGAGCATATGCTAAGAACTTTATTCCTATTAAGCGTGATCCTATTAGAGTTTCACAATTATCTTATTTATTTGATTACTGACAGCATCCTTTTGGATATGGATCAACCACTCATCAAATTTTCACAGCATGTACAAATTTGACCTGTGTTCCCCAGTGTCTTTATTCTCAATGAGAGCAAAATCAGGGCCCAGCAGGCCACAGAGTCCTTTAGCACTACACACATTTTCCTCGAAGTTGGTAAAGGTCTCACCAACAGCATCCTAATCATCAACCAATCTTGAATCCTAATCCTATCGGTACTTTATCCAACCCACATGTATATGTCTTGTTCATAAAGGATTGTGGCAATTAAGCACAGAAAGCTCTATCCAGTCTTTGCACACATACAATTTTGTTACTTTAACATTCAACCAGTACTAATTTGTGCCTTTGTTTGTTGTCATTTTCTCATACTTCCTTCAAAATAGGAGCTTCTTCATATAGGAATTCACAATGTTTAATCAAAGCAATTAGCATCTAGCCTGTGGAAACAGAGGCACATCTAAGCAACTAAACATCAGGAAATAAAAATTATGGTCACTAAGATAGTATATCAAATAGTTTTCAGATTAAATCAATAAAAATCAGATTTAGACAAGAGGGATGAACACCAGACTGAAGAGATTTTGAATTTCGAGTGATGGATGCTAATAGATTTTGTTCCCAAATGGAGCAACCTGCTGGCCTCATTGTCATGGAGAAGAAAAGTTCATTTATCAAATATGTCCTCTTCCCCAAATAGAGCAGGTTGACTCACCTGTTTAATAAATTGCACTCCAAAGAAATCAGCTGTAAGACTACTCCAGAATGGTGAAAACTTTAACTGTTGAAGCTATTGAGCATAATGACTTGGGGCATGGCCCCAATGACTCCCACGAGTAATCTAGAGCAGTGAGAGCAGTGATTCATGCTCACTCTCAGAACACACGAATCTGCTCTAGAAACTCCCCAGAATACCAGAAACAGAAGTCCTGCTGGGTAGGGGGCTTAGTCTCTGCAGCTGTATAGGTTAGAGAGATGTGACAAAAACTGGGCATAACTATTGCTATGACTTTATTTGTATCTCTTGATTTTCTACCTCTTGGAATACTTGAGGAAGTGTGGAAAATATCTATATGTAATATCACCAAAACACTAACAATGGCTAAGGTTATTATTGAGATTGTGAAGAATGAGTCATTTTTTTTAATTTCATGTATCTATTATCTATATTATTTTAAAATTTCCTATAATGAGAAGAACTTTTAAATCATAGAAAATACTCATAAAAGTAAATATCTGACTTACAAAACATGGTGGAATTCCCACAAGCTTCATTATTTCACATGTTTCATGCCTATTGGGTAGGCAATATGGGTTAGTCTTGGAAATTCCCCTCAGTGCAAAAAACACAACCTTTTAAAACAAAGTTGGAAGTAAGTAACTATTTTATTTTAGATGACGAAGAAGAAAAAGAACAACAACAACAAGCAGCTGATAAAGACACTAAGATATCACTGCCCACATCCAAATGCATTGTCCCCCAAGTACCTACTTGCTGTCATGGGCATGCAGTAACTGTCTAACAAGCTATGAGTCAACTGCTATTGTATACAAAGACATACTCTCTATATATAGAATGTGAAAATTTTTGAACAGAAGTTTAAGGAGTTTGGTGTAAAACAGTGAGTCATTTTGGTTTTTAAGCAAAAGAGTCTGGAATCAAAATGGTGCCCTAGGGAAGTTAATTTGGCAGCAGGGTCTTGATGAAGGGGAGAGCAATTAGAAGTAATGTGACTCCATAGGAAGCTATTGCAACTCTACAAAGAGAAGTTAAGAAAAATCTGAACTAGAATTGGTTAGCAAGAATGGATAGTGGAATGAGGTATAAGAAACTGATATGTACTACACAGATCATATGCTGAATATGTCATATGAGATAAATGACAACACCTAGAGTTGCATTCTAGTTTGTTATGTTCCTGATAAGGTATGTGATCTTGAGAAAGTCATTTTATCTTCCTAGAGATTGGATCTGTTTCATTTGAAAAAAGAAAGAAAGAAAGAAAGAGAGAGAAAGAGAGAGGAAGAGAGGGATGGGGGAGGGAGGGAGAGAGGAAAGAAGGAAGGAAGGAAAGAACGAACAAATGAACGAACAAACAAAAAGCTATTTCATTTAAGACCAAAAAAGCTATTTCATTTCAGTTGTCTAGAACCCTCCTCCAATGAACCAGAGTCATTTCTTATATCTCCTTCACTGTAAATGGATTTGAAATGAAAGAGCAGTGAAGAGTAAATGCTTCAAAGAGCCTTACCTCTAACTTCCAAGACTTTCAAATGGAACATCACATTCACAGTTGAGTTGGTCCATGCATCTACCAGTTAACACTTGCTCCTGATGATTACTTATACTTTTGGCTGTTATCAGTGGCTTTAGAGAGAATATCTCAGTATAGGAAGGGCTTCTCTGACAGAAAGAAAAAAATGAGAACTCTTGAAATTCTTGAGGATCTCCTATTCAGGGATCCACCATGAACAGGAAACTTGGAGGGAGGAGGTGAAGCATGATATTGTCACCTGGGAAAATACCTCTGGTTATTAACAAGCTTGGAGGAATTTGCTCAGGAGGGGGAAATTTCACTAAGGAGAAGATAAGCTGCCATGCAGGATAGTAGAAAGTAACTCATATCAACAAACTCCTTACAGGAGAAATATTAGATGATTTTATCCCAGTAAAGGCTCTCTGGCTCTCTTCCTGAAACAATGGTGAGCTCAAGATGGCACATAACTACTACATGCCCAGTTACATGGAGTAAGGTGTGGGAAGGCTAAGCCATGTGTCCAATGTGACAATCTGCCTTTCCTGGGAAGGAAATAACAGCAAAGGGGAACCAAAAAACTGATACAACTATCCTGTGAGCCTCCTCAATGAACTCTTGTAGGCTATGTGGTCGCAGGTTTCAAAATGAAAAGTCAGATGTAATGAGAATGATGATATCTTAAGCCCAGTTTTATGAAATAATGGCAGGATATTGGGGAATGCACTCCATGACTACTGAGGGGACAGAAACAAACAGACTAACCTTGTAGTGTATAAGATAGAGAATATCCAGAAGATGAGGATGACCAGGAGCCAGATTGCAAAATTGTATATCCGTCTTATGATATCTAGGTATCAAAGTGGCCAGTCAGTATAGGATTACTTCCCATAGAGTGGTAGTTAAAGAAGACATTTGGACTGAAAAATGGCAACTTCCCCCTTCACCCAATCCTCCACCTGCCTCCTGCCCAACTCAAGTGTTACAAGGATGATGAAACTTAGTATTGGCATATCCAAATATCAGCCAGTCAACCAATGAAATGTCCTTCATTCTATATATCCTCCCACACTTTCTTTTATTTCCTCTACTTTGTGCTCTCAGCAGTTGGGGAATTTTAACACACCCTCCATCAAACTGTAGGTAGATTCCAACTTGTAGGCACTTCTCTCTTTTTGACTGGCACTTGGTAGCCCAAAAGACCAGAGCAAAAATATTACCTTTACCCTGTTTCACATAATTCTGCCCTGTTTTTTGCATTTTTCTGACCTCATGCTGTAGCTATAGATGCCAGCCTCATCCACACCACTTTTGCTAACCATTGCCTGGCCAACCCCACAGCCAAGTCAGACATTTTCCAGCCTATATCACATGCTCCTTGAAATCAGGGGAGTGAACTGAAAGGCAAAGGTCAACTTGTTCCAACTGATTCTCTGATTTCCTAAACGTAGACATCCCAGAGAGGGAGTTGTCTCCTGAAGAGATCCAGAGAAATCTGTTACAGCCAGGTGCTAAAGGCAAGTGGTCTAGGCAGATTGCTGAGGTTATGACCACAAGATCTGGACCCAGCCCCTGGCCATACGATGGAGGAGATGGTGCTTCTCCAATCAGCCACCCCTAATTGGGTTCTTCTCCCAAAGTTTGATGTCTGGCCTGGCTAGCTCCCAGTGCACTGCCTAGAATGTAATCAGCAGTGGTGGAGCATTAACTTCTTTTCCATGAGTTTCTCCTAATAAACACTCTTCCAGAAAGCCTGGTGTGTGCCTTCAGGCCATTAGCTCTAGTTTCCTCAACAAAACCCTCTATGTTTTAATTAGTTCTGAGGATCTTGAAATATTTTTAAATAATGACATAAAGTTAAAGAAAAAGTGAATACCGAGAAAATAATTAATAATGGGTCAAACTTTGAATCAGTTGGTGAAGAAATTAGCAAAACACATGATAAGTTTCCATCTTCAAGCTTTTGTGTTCCAAATATAAAAACTCTGTTTATCTCCTAGTGATTAAAATGAGCAATCTTACTTATGACTCTTCCTGTCAAAAAGTTCTCTGATAGGGGGGCGGAGCAAGATGGCGGAGGAGTAGGAGACCTGGATTTCGTCTCCTCTCAGGAATTCAGCTGGATAGGGATCAAACCATTCTGAACACCTACAAACTCAAAAGGAGATCAAAGAAAAGAATAGCAACAACTCTCTGAACAGAAAAGCGACCACTTTCTGGAAGGTAGGA
>NW_028018704.1:0-701 GCF_054177405.1 Leptonychotes weddellii
TATTTTTATTTTTTTAAAAGACTTTATTTACTTGAGAGAGAGAAAGAAAGCACAAGCAGGGGGAGGGGCAGAGGGAGAGGGAGAAGCAGATTCCCTGCTGAGCGGGTAGTCTGACAGGGGGCTTGATCCCAGGACCCCAGATCATGACCTGAGCTGAACGCAGACGTTTAACCCGCTTAACCGACTGAGCCACCCAGGTACCCCAGTAGGTGTACTTTTCATCTGCATTTGCCTGATGACTAATGAAATGGAGCTGCTCCTCATATGCTTCTTGGTCATTTGCATCACCTCTTGGGCACTATGGGTGTTCTGTCTCTTCTGATAGACGATCTGTCTTTCCCTTTCATTTGTAGCAATTCTTTAGATACATTCTGGAAGTAGGTATGTTGCCTTCCCACTCTCTTAATGATATTTTCTGCTGAAGAGAAATTGTTAAGTTGGAAATTAAAAATGCCTATTTTAAGGTCATGAAGGTGTTTTCCTTTGTTTTTCTTTTAAAGCTTTTATTTTTTTTACCTTCACATTTAGATCAACACTCCATCTGGAAATGATTATATGGTGTCAGGTAGGAGTCAAGGTATATATATATTTTTCCAATGTGGAAATCCAGTTGGCCCAGTACCATTTGTTGAAAGGTATATCTATACATATTTTTCTCTTTACCCAATTTAGGATGCTCCTTTCTATTTCTTTTTTTTTTT
>NW_028018705.1:0-701 GCF_054177405.1 Leptonychotes weddellii
CACAACCAGACAAATACATCACAAGAAAAGAAAAAAATATAGACAAATATTTGTTATTAATAGAGATACAAAACTCAACAAAATATTAGCAAATTGAATGCAGCAATATATAAAAAACAATTATACATCATGACAAAGTGGCATTTACCTCAGGAATTCAAGGTTGGTTTAACATCCAAACATCTTTTTAAAATATTTTTATTTATTTATTTATTTATTTATTTATTTATTTTAGATAGCGAATGCGAGTGAGCAAGCAGGAGAGGGGCAGAGTGGGAGGGAGAGGGACAAGTAGATGCCAACCCCAATGCAGGGCTCTATCTCATAACCCTGAGATCATGATGTGAGCTGAAACCAAGAGTCAGACACTCAACCAACTGAGCCACCCAAGGCACCCCCATCCAAACATCTATTAATATAGCACACCATATTAATAAAATAAAGGACATGATCACCTCAATAGACAAAGAAAAAAATGACAAAATCCAACACCCTTTCATAATAAAAAACACAACAAATGAGGAGAATGTAAATTCTTTAACCCAATAAAGGACCTCTACAAAAAACAACATCTAATTTCATAGTTAAAGGTGAAAGATTGAATTCTTTCCCCCCAAAATCAGGAACAAGACAAGAACATTTCCATTTCACCACTTCTTTTCTTTTTCTTTTTTTATTTTCTTTTTTTATGTTATGTTAGT
>NW_028018706.1:0-701 GCF_054177405.1 Leptonychotes weddellii
AGATGGTGGTGTTCTTGGCAAAAAAGCAGCCTCTGATCCTGGGCTGAGTCACTGTTGCTGAAAATCCATACTGTGCCTGGCGTGTGAGCCGCTGAGGCTGACACAGTTCAGCAGGGCCCCCTTCCCACCAGAGGGGACAATGATGATGCTGGGTTTACAGCTATGCCAGCCCCAGAGCCGTGCCCTCAAACCCTGCTGAAGGTTCTCTGACTATCGCTGGAAGGCAGGGGCAAGAAGGAACCGGTTCACGTGACTGCTCCCACTTGACCTCAAATGCCGCTCGGGGACTCACTAATGGGGAGTGTTCAATAAACGTCACCTCGATCTACTCAACTGTTACGCAGGAAACAGACAATTTCCTTGACCATTTGGCTTACCTCACTGCTGTACTGACACACTGTTCATTGGCTCATTAGAAAAAAATATATAGATTTTTCCAATTAATCCAAAGCTGGACAAGGCCTTGAGCGGTCCCTATAATGCTTCACTACTCAAGAGTGTGGTCTGGGGCCGGCAGCCTCAGTGAGCCCTGGGAACTTGTGAGAAATGCAGACTAGCCACCCACTCTAGATCCAGTATGCCCGAATCTTCATGTAACACGACTCCCGCACGATTTGTGTGCAAATTTAAGTTCAGGAACCCCCACTCTGGTTCATAACTCTCCATCCTAACCTTCAGTGGGCTGATTTTTTTTTTTTTTT
>NW_028018707.1:0-701 GCF_054177405.1 Leptonychotes weddellii
CATCTCTCTCCTTTCCTTCTCATTCCTGTTTGTTCAGGTGTCCCTATCTGGAACCTCTGGTCTGTCCCCCCTGGTCTGACCACTGCGTGCTCAGCTGTCCAGGTCTTAGAGTCTGCCCACGGCATGCACAGCACGTCGCAGGCTCCTCGGCCACCACCCTCTGCCCTGTGTAACTTGGTCCCCATGACAGCTCCTGGTCTCTGCCCAAACCTGCCACTTGGGCTACACTGGGCTATTGTTTCCTTAACACGTGGCTCTGGGTTCTTGCTCATCCTGTTTCCTCCACCTGGAATGGTGTCGCCACTGATCTAACCAGGCATTTCCTTTGAGACCCAGCTTTCCTACTTTCTCCACGAAGCCGTTTCCACTTCGGTGGTCCACAGTGGCTTCTCTTTCCTGTGGAAGTTTCTGGTTCGGTAGTACTGTCCCCTGTTCCCACTCACTTTTCATCTGGCACTGATCATTTTCATGGATGTATGTATGCTCTCATCCTCTCCTTCATACATTTGTTCAGAAACAAATACACCATGTACCAACTATGTGCCAGGCATTTGAACATGACGATGAGTAAAACCTAGTCCCTGCCTTCTAGGAGCTTCGGCTATGGTGTGTGTGCTGGGTGTCTCCCCCTGGCTCTTCCACATCCATCCGCTGCCCTGCTTATGCCTGAGAGGCTGACCTGTGTGGCGCCATCTATAGGC
>NW_028018708.1:0-701 GCF_054177405.1 Leptonychotes weddellii
ACCCTCAGTTTGTTTCCTGAGATTAAGAATTCCTCAGATCAGTGAGGTCATATGATACAAGTCTTTCTCTGATTGACTTATTTCTCTCAGCTTAACACCCTCCAGTTCCATCCACGTCATTGCAAATAAACCATCTCCTTTTGATACCAGAAACAGGGGAGTTCTCAGGCACTGAGATCTCAACACCAGCCAGCGCCAGGTTCTTGACCTCGCCAGAGAAGGAACTCAAGAACGAGTCAGAGGTAAGTGTAGCAGAAGAAACTTTATTGCAAAGCGAAACTACACACCTCAGAAGAAGTGAGGATGTACTCACAGGATCTGAATCGTGCTTGCGCTCACATAACAAGTCAAGTTGTGCAGGATAGACTTGGGATCCTGTTTTTTAAAGGTAGTCATAACTTGGGCCTGAAATATTCATATGAGGTTCTGGGGAATAGGCGGGGATTTCTAAGAATGCTGCATATCATTACCCGTGCTCTATGTGAACAATCTGATTTCAGGCTGATTGGGGCTTTATGTGCATGCATGTCATGGGCTTGAGCAATAGCTGCAAGGTGCTTGTGGCCATGAGAAACCTGAGCTATCACAAATTTGGTTAATGTCCACAGACTCTGTCTGGTGTCGGTCGGTTTCTGTTCCTTGTTTTTTTGTTCCTCTTGCAAATATCTGGCATTTCTCTATTCTGCCTGCCTCAATGTGGC
>NW_028018709.1:0-701 GCF_054177405.1 Leptonychotes weddellii
AAAAAAAAAAAATTGTGCTGGGTGCCTGGGTGGCTCAGATGGGTAAGTGTCTGCCTTCGACTCAGGTCATGATCCCAGAGTCCTGGGATCGAGTGCCGCATCGGGCTCCCTGCTCCACTGGAAGTCTGCTTCTCCCTCTGCCTCTCTCTCTCTGTCTCTCATGAATAAATAAATAAAATCTTTAAAAATATATAAATAAATAAATAAATAAATAAATAAATAAATAAATAAATAAATAAATAAAATTGTGCTGGGGTGACTCAGTAGGTTAAGCATCCAAATCTTGTTTCAGCTCAGGAATCTCAGGGTCCTGAGGTTGAGCCCTGCATCAGGCTCTGTACTCAATGGGGAGTCTGTTTGTCCCTCTCCCTCACCCTCTGCCCCTTCCCTCTCTCCCTCTGTCTCAAATAAAATCTTTTTAAATAAATGAATAAATAAATATGCTTTATTCTCTCTCTCACCTGTAATTCTGAGACTCCATTTGCATTTATGTTAAGCTGTTCGCAATTATCCCTTAAGCCACTGACACTCCGTTGAATTTTTTTCATATACTTTTTTTTCTTTTTCTTTCTTTCCTTTTTTACCTTCTTCTTTTTCTTCTCATTTCTCTTTTCTTTTTCTTTTATTTTTTTTCCCCACATACTTTTGTCTCTCCTCTGAACTTTTGACAATTTCTATTGACTGGCCTTCAAGTTCAGTTA
>NW_028018710.1:0-701 GCF_054177405.1 Leptonychotes weddellii
TGAAATAGGTATTATAAATGACGTTTTGAAGATGAGGAAAACGGAGGCACAGAAAGTTTCAAAATTGTTTACGGTCACACAGCTAGTAAGGGTGGAGGAGTAGAGGAAAGAGCACCCAGATGCAAACCCAGGTCTGTCGGGCTCCAAAGCCCAGGATTTGGCCAAGGCCCTTGGCTGTCTCAGCAGGCGCTCTCCGTGCGGTGCTAGGTAGACAATCCCATCAAGACAGTTTCCTAATGAAGAAAATTAATTTTAAAAATCACTGATCCCTCCATTGCCTTAAACTTAACACTCACAGCCCCTGGAAAAGTATATATCAAAAAGAGTTCTTATCCTTTCTCTCTAGAGCAGAAAAAAAAAAAAAAATCTAATGAATGTTATTTCATCCTGGTTCACCTAAGAGTTAGTTGAGGAAAGAGGAAGCATTTCCGGCTGCCAAAGACAAGGTCCAGAGACCTCCCTCCAGTGCAGCAACAGTGACACCTTGTGGCCAAGTCAGGTCTCCCCAGCCCCTCCCTGGATCCCCTCTCACACTCAGACTCTCAGGAGGGGGCACTAAGGAGGACAGAATCCTTGAAAAGAACCAACCACTGGGTTGGGATAGCTGCTGGTGGAGTTCCTTTTGTTTTCATCAGAAGACAAATCTTGTGGCAAGTAACCAGATACAAACCTAGTTTGTGGCATGGGAGAACAGGCAATTA
>NW_028018711.1:0-701 GCF_054177405.1 Leptonychotes weddellii
GCGGGCTCAGCACCCTCCACTCTAACCCAGGACCCTCCACTGCAGCGCCGCGGTTGGTTTACACAGCTGTCCTGTGCTTCGGGCTTCTGTTTGCCAAGCTGCTGGGCTGGGACAGCCTGTGCCCGGGTTTCTACCGGTGTCTCTCCACACCCATGCCCCACTTCTCTGAAGCGCTTGATTGCTGAGTGGGCGGGGGTCCCGCGCGGTCCCACAAAGGAGAGACGGTGCTGCAAGCTCAAAGGGCAGCCTTCGGACTTTCACACACGCGCCTCTCTCAGCTACAGGCGGGCTGGTGAGCGCACTCGCGCTACGCGCGGGGCGCACGTCCGGCATTCACACACCTGGACCCCAACCACCGCTCGGCTTTTCGCACTCACACGCGGACACTCGGGGAGAGAGCCTGCACCTGCTGCAACTTACGCGCCTCCACCCGCTGTTCGCAAATGAGCGCGCGCCCAACAACACAAACCAACCTCGCCCAAACCCAAAAGCGACCCCGCGAGTTTCTGCTTTAGGAAATAGACACGTTTTTCACACACAGGGGTGCACATTTTTCCCCAGGCACGGGCGCACGCACTCAACCTCTGCTTTATTTCTTAAGGAAAGCCGAGTTCTCGGGAGTCCGCGCTGCGGGCGCTCGCCGCACCTGGGTGCGGCGAGAACAGCCCCAGCTCTTGCCGACCGGGCAGAGTGGGATGGCG